>NC_036644.1:5570481-5591789 GCF_002806865.2 Cucurbita pepo subsp. pepo
CGAGGTGGTGGAACCATAGTTCCATCGACATAGCCCAGCATGTCTTGACTCTCAAGGAGAGGGAGAAGTTGGCTTTTCCAAAGAAGATAATTGGAGGAAGAAAGTTTGATGGTGATCATATGGATTAGAGTATTGAAAGGAAGAAGATGATAAGAAGATTCGGAAGCCATAGAGAAGAAAGGATGAGGGTTGTTAAACCGAAAAGGCTCTGATACCATGTGAATGTTTACTGAATCACCACACCTAAATGGGGGTGAGAGTTCTCTTATTTATAATCATTTACAGGATACAGAAATATGGTAAATTACAAATAATATGGAAATAGTAATAAAAGGAAAGAATAATAAATGAATGCAATATATTTGCCTTTAATAAGAGGGAAAATATGGTAACCCGTAATGTAAGGCAAATATCTAGGGTTAACTATCCTTAACAGTCAACTATCCTTAACAGTTCCTATTGGATCATTCGACACCTTCGTTAGTATTTCACAAACACAATTAATTTCCAACTTGAATTTGTGAAATACGGCCTGAAAATGATCTATTTTACCTTAAACGGTGTCGAAATCAAGTCTGGGAGGGTCTATACGGTGCCAAACAGGTCAGAAAAAGGTTTCGCGAACCGAATTAGCCGCCGGAGCTAAGAAGCCGCTGGAGCCAAGGGGGTGTCGCGCAGCAGACGTGCCTCATGGCACAACTAGAGGGCGACGTGTGTGCAACGGTCTCGGGTCGAGGCGTGGGTCGTCGGGTCAAGCGCGCGGCTGTCGGGCGGGTCAGACTCTGGACGCAGGTTCTGGTTGCGACAGGATGCAGGGTTTTCGTTGCGGTGGGCTGGGCTGAACCTTACTATTGGGTCGCGGTTTGTTTCAATGGGCCGAGGGTTGAATCGTTGAGCCGAGCGGTTTTGGATCATGGGTCAGAGATCGGGTCGGACTTCATCTTCCTCGCCCGATTACCAGCAAAAATTTTCGGCGACACTCTCTCTCTCCTCGATCACGTCGTTTTGACATCCTTTTTCTTCCTTTTTCCTCCATTTTCGAGTCTCGTCCTCCCCCTAATCCCGTTTATAGTATTTTTTGGTTCGTAAGGGCCTAACACTCCTGGATTTGAGAGGGGGTTAAAAAATTTGACGTTCTTTCTCCCTTACTCGATGGTGTCTGACGTGTAAGCAATGTCAAAATCTACCCCTGGTGTATGTGTAAAGGTCTCTAGGGTTGTTTTCGTTGCGTAAATCAGAGGTTTTGACGTCGATTTCATAGGGTTTGGCTTTACTGGAGCTTTGTCGATTTTCTCACTGTCTTTCTCGTTTTTCTCACTATTTTTCTTTCTTGCAGGTGTCTTGAGGTGGCTAAAGCTCGGGTTTGGTTTTCGTGGTGATCCCGACGTCGGGTGCGCTTTGTGGGTCGTGTGCGAATGAAATGCTGGAGTTTTCGGTCTTGCCGACGACTGCAAATTTTTTTTTTTAATCTGATCTGTTACATTATCGACCCCTAAAAGAAACTTTTGTTCCCGAAAGTCTGAAACTCGTTCCCATGTTGCTTCCTCTGTTTGGTGGTTTCACCACAATACTTTAACGAACCCTATGTTTTCTATTACGTAAGGCTTTCACTTCCCGAGCTAGGATTTTAATTGGTTTCTCCTGATAACTCAAGTTTTCCTCGATCTCGAGGGGTTTGTAGTCTATCACGTGCGTAAGGTCCGTTATATAATTTCTCAACATGGACACATGGAATACATCGTGTACGCTCGAGAGAGAAGGTGGTAAGGCTAGTTTGTACGCTACTGAACCTATTCTTTCTAGGATTTCGAAAGGCTAAAGCGGGGGCTTAGCTTTCCCTTACGTCCGAATCTTAGAACGCCTTTCATATGAGCTACTTTTAGGAACACTGGGTCCCCCTCTTTGAACTCTAAATTCCATATAATGCTTTAAACGGTGCCATCGCGACGGTTGTTTGGAAACTGTTGTACGAGAATTCCATTAAGTGTAGTTTAGTGTCCCAACTCTCCGTGAAATCCATAACACATGCCCGAAGCATGTCTTCCACGATTTGGTTTAATCGTTCCATTTGGCCATCAGTTTGTGGGTGGAAGGCAATGCTAAAGTCGAGGCGGGTACCCAACGCTTTTGGGAGTCCGCGCCAAAAGGCCGACGTAAAACACGGGTCCCAATCCGACACTATGTATACCGGGACTCCATGCAACCTCACAATTTCTTTCACATACAGTTGAGCCTAGTTGTCTACTGTATATGTTGCCTTACCCGGTAGGAAGTGTACCGACTTTGTCAGACGATCGACAATTACCCAAATTACCGTGTAACCCTTTAGTGTCTTGGGTAGGCCTACTATGAAATCCATAGGAATACTTTCCCATTTTCATTCCAGTATACTTAGAGGTTGTAGTAGTCCGATGGTTTTCTACCTAGGGGATTGTACTTGTTGGCACACCAGACATTTACTCACGTGTTTCACAATATCCTTTTTCATACTTCGCCACCAGAAGTGTTGTTTCAGGTCTTGATACATCTTTGTTTATTTCGCTCACAGCTAGGACACACAAACGTACTTGACATAATAGTCCATCATCTGTTGACTTAGAAAAACCGCCCACTGGGCCTACTATCAACTGGTCTAGGATTTCATTTAGGCATGGGTCCTCACATTGTGAGTCTATGATTCTCTGTCTGAGTGTGGGGCGCACTGTTAGTCGGCCCATTTGGGCTATAACCTGTTGAGATATGATTCAAGGTATTCAAAATGAAGATATGATTTGAAGTAGTTGAGATATGATTCAAATATTCAAACTACCAAGATTTTAGGAGATTTTAGGAGATTGTTAGTAGATTTGAATTTATCTAGATTTACATGATTTACTATTTCTGGTCCAGTGTATTAGGTATAAATACTGAATTGTGTAACCCTCTAGGCATTAAGTCAGTAGACATTAATAAAGCACTGCAGCTTCTATCTATTCTCATCTATTCCTATCTCTTTCACTATCCCTCTTTCCAACAATTTTGGTATCAGAGCCAAGTTCGTTCAACACGAGGGCGAGTGATTATTTTCTTTTCCAAAACAAAAATGGCAGTAGTTGGTTTTTCTTTCTTTACACCGTTGTTGCCAATCTTTAATGGTGAGAAGTATGAGTGGTGGAGCATCAAGATGAAGACCTTGCTCAGATCGCAGGAGCTATGGGACTTGGTGGAGTACGGGTTCGTTGATATATCAGAACCCACAATTGAAGAAAAGGAGACACTAAGCGAAACCAAGAAAAATGATGTCAACGCTCTATTCATTATTCAGCAAGCAGTTCATGAGACTATCTTTTCACGAATTGCAGCAGCAACCACATCAAAGCAAGCATGGTCAATTCTACAGGAGGAGTTTCAGGGAGATTCAAAAGTCATAACAGTGAAATTTCAATCTTTAAGACGTGATTTTGAAACTCTGCTCATGATGAATGGCGAATCAATTGCTGATTTTTTGTCCAGAACAATGGCAATAGTCAGTCAGATGCGTACCTATGGAGAGAAAATTTCAGACGAAACAATTGTTGCAAAGGTGTTGAGAAGCTTGACTCCAAAGTTTGACCATGTGGTGACTACCATAGAAGAAGCTACTAAGGATCTATCAATACTCTCCGTTGATAAACTGATGGGTTTGCTTCAGGCTCATGAGTCAAGAATCAATAAATCATCAGAAAGGAATATAGAAAAGGCACTACAAGTGGAGACAACCAACAACGAAGGCAACGAAAGAGAAAATATAGAAAAGGCACTACAAGTGGAGACAGCCAACAACGAAGGCAACGAAAAAGAAAATGTTTGTTTAGCAAGTAGAAGTTGTGGAAGAGGAGGATTTCGCAGCTTCCATGGCGATCGTGATAACAGGGGTAGATGGAGAAGTGATGGACAGAGACAATTCAATGAACAAAGGAATGTCATACAATGTTACCATTGTAGAAGGTATGGGCACACAAAATCTGATTGTTGGTATAAAAATCAACTAATGAATTTTGCAGCAGAGAATGAAGAAAAAGAAAAGTTGTTTATGGCATGCATGGATACGAATCCAAAAGAAGGTAATTTATGGTTCGTTGATAGCGGATGCTCGAACCATATGACAGACATCAAATCTTTATTCCGAGAGCTTGATGAGACGCAAAGAATCAAGGTGCAACTTGGAAATAAAAAAGAGATGCAAGTTGAGGAAAAAGACACGGTGAACGTCAAAACCAGTCATGGTAAGATGAAACTCTTTGATAGTGATAGAAAAGAGATTACAGTTGAAGTTTATACGGATGAAGAGACAAGGGTCAACTCCAGTGCATCTCCTGAGATGAGGGCCGACGAGTGTACTGCTTTTCGACTTAGTGCATTAGCGACTACGTTCGCTTTTCCAGGGTGGTACTGGATATCTATGTCGTAATCTTTTACCAGCCCTAGCCATCTACGTTGTCTCATGTTCAATTCTTTTTGTGTGAACAAGTATTTTAGACTTTTATGGTCCGTGTAAATTTGGGTCTTTTCGCCATACAGGTAGTGTTGCCAAGTTTTAACGTGAACACCACCGCCGCCAACTCCAAATCATGTGTAGGATAGCTTTTCTCGTAATCTTTCAATTGGCGTGACGCATACGCAACAACCTTGCCATGTTGCATTAGTACACAACCCAGCCCCTTTTTGGATGCATTACTGTAAATCACGTATCCTGCAGAGCTTTCTGGTTCCGTGAGCACTGGGGCGGACACCAGTCTTTGTTTTAGTTCCTGAAAGTTGGCCTCACAAGTATCGCTCCATACAAAAGGTACGCCCTTTTTTGTCAATTGGGTGAGAGTCGAGGCTATTATAGCAAAGTCTTGGACGAACCTTCAATAGTAACCTGTCAATCCGAAGAAACTTCGTATCTCGGTGACCAGAGTTGGGCGTTTTTATTTCTTGACGGCTTCTATCTTGGTGGGATCTATTAAAATTCTGTCTTTGGACACTGTTGACTCTGGCAATTTGGAGGAAAACGTCGACGAAAAAACTGTTCGAAGGAAAAATAACGGAAAGTAAAAGGAGAGAGATTTACTAAAGACTCGATGATTTGATTTCCTTCCGTTGAAAACTTTAAATAACAAACTCTAATCTAAAAATGGAAAGTAGTGGGCAAAAACTTGCGCCCAAAGTTGGTCAAATGGCCAGCAAAATTACGCTCTTCCATTCAATGAGAGCGTTAATTCAGATTTTTGAAAAAGTAAAAACAACTAACAAAATCTAAGGAAACCACAACTTTTATTTAACAATCTCTCCCTAAAAGTTGTGGCATATCTACCTTATTATTTGAACCCCGATCTTTTAGGTAGTTCCTCAAATTTTATCCGCGCCAGGGACTTGGTGAAAATGTCTCCAAACTGTCCCTGTGTTCGGATGAAATCAATCTTGATGAGCCTTCGATCTGCACATTCTCAGATGTAGTGGAATCTGATTTCTATGTGCTTGCTCCGGTCGTGCAGAACTGGATTTTTAATCAGGGAGATCGTAGCTTTGTTTCCCACGTATAGCATTGATGGATCGCTTTCTCTTCCGATGAGTTCTTCCATCAGTCGCGCAAGCCACACCCCCTATGTTGCCGCCGTCGAAGCGGCGATGTATTCTTACGATCATCAACTGGTGCTCTTACGATCATCAACGATGAGTTCTTCCAATAGATCACGCCGCCTGAGAGGAAGTAGATCATCCCACTGGTGCTCTTACGATCATCAACGTCACTGACAATGTCACTATCACTATAGCCGACCAGCTCAAGCTTCGTCTTTCCTTTCCCTGTGCTGTATCTCACACCCCAGCCACTAGTTCCAGCCACATA
The DNA here is from genome assembly GCF_002806865.2 of Cucurbita pepo subsp. pepo. Lineage (NCBI taxonomy): Eukaryota > Viridiplantae > Streptophyta > Magnoliopsida > Cucurbitales > Cucurbitaceae > Cucurbita > Cucurbita pepo. The sequence continues at coordinate 5,576,333 of NC_036644.1, forward strand.
GCGCAAGATGCACTTGACAGCCACAAGATGCTCCTCCCGAGGTGCTTCCATAAATCTACTCATATATCCAACTGAGTAAGCAAGGTCAGGGCGTGTGTTTACTANTGTATCTCACACCCCAGCCACTAGTTCCAGCCACATAGCGCAAGATGCACTTGACAGCCACAAGATGCTCCTCCCGAGGTGCTTCCATAAATCTACTCATATATCCAACTGAGTAAGCAAGGTCAGGGCGTGTGTTTACTAGATAGCGCAGGCTCCCGACAATGCTGTGGTAATTGGTGGCGTCGACTGTCGTCGTAGTGACGGTCTTCCTTAGTTGGAGTCGGGCCTCCATTGGCGTCCTTGTAGGGTTACTGTCTGCAAGCCTAGTTGTGTCTAGTAGCTTCTTCGCATACGCACTTTGGCAGATGGTGATGCCGGTAGTACTCTGTTGCACTTCGATGCCGAGGTAGTAGCTAAGTACATCGAGATCACTCATCTTGAAGTTCTTTGACATCTCCCTCTTGAACCTTCCAAGGACTTCCATGTCACCTCCAGTGATTATGAGGTCGTCAACGTACACTCCTACAATCAGTTGCTGCTCGCCGTGGCCATGCGTGTACATGCCATACTCAGAGGCACAACGCTTAAACTTCAGTGACAGTAGGGTACTGTCGAGCTTCGCGTTCCAGGCTCGTGGTGCTTGCCGAAGCCCGAAGAGTGCCTTGTGCAGGCGCAGTACCTTACCCGGGTTGTCGTTGTCCAGGAAGTCAGGTGGTTGTCGGACGTAGATGGTCTCCTTCAGCTCTCTGTTGAGGAAAGCGAACTTCACGTCCATGTGGTGGACCTCCCAAGAGCAATGTGCCGCGATTGCCAGCAAAAGGCGGACGGATTCTAACCTTGCCACCGGTGCAAATACCTCTTCGAAGTCCACTCCTTGCTTCTGGACGTAGCCCTTCGCCACCAGACGGGCCTTGTGCTTCACAACTTCTCCCTTATCGTTGCGCTTCAGTTTGAAGACCCATTTGAGCCCTATGGCTTGGTGTCCCAGAGGCATATCCTCTGGACTCCATGTCTGGTTCTCGATGATGGATGTCATCTCCTCCTGCATTACCTTCAGCCAGCACGGGTTCCTTTCTGCTTCGGCGAAGGTGTTTGGTTCATCTGCGCTGATGGCATGCAGTTCGGCCACTTCTTTGAGCTCGCGCGCCGCCAGTCCAAGTTGTTCACCTCCTCCCACTAGGTCATCCATCCTCTGGTACCTGACCACCAGATCATCATCGTGATCGGCATCCAGCGTCGAATCTGCAATCCGTGGTATTGCAAACTCTTTTGGTTCGGGGGTGCACCTGCTGGCGACGGTGATAGCTCCTGATGTTGGGCTCCTCCTTTCGGCTTGGTGATGAGGTACTCCACCGTAAATTGATTTGGATTGTGGTCTGCCTCGATCATGTCATTCCACTGCCAGAAGGTGCTTTCGTCGAAGACAACGTTGCGAGACACGTGAGCTCACCCACTCGCAGGATCATAGAGTCTGTACGCCTTGCTCCCGGGTTCATAGCCGATGAAGACAACTTGCAGCCCCCTTGGATCGAGCTTGGCGAGGTGGAGACATGCTACCTTTATGTATGTGACGCAGCAGAACACTCGAAAATGATGTACCATTGGCTTTTTGTTGTACCAGGTCTCATATGGCATCTTCCCATCGAGGCTTCGGGTTGGCGACCAATTGAGGAGATAGACGGCCGTCATTACCGCCTCTCCCCAGAATCTCCCAGGTATCCCGACCGTCATTAGCAAAGACCTCACTGTCCCGACGATGGTCTGATTTTGGCGTTCCACCACTCCGTTCTGCTTGAGGGAGTAGGGCACCGTTAGTTTCCGTTGTATACCGAACTCATCGTAGTACTTACCGAAACTTGTTGAGGTGAATTCTCTGCCTCGGTCTGTGTGCAGCACTCGCATCTTCTTTCCGCATTCGGCCTCCGCTCGCGCTTGAATGCGCTTAACCGCCTCTTCCGCCTCACTTTTCGCTTGCCGCAGGATTAGCCACATGAAGCATCTTTTGTCATCGACCAACAGGAGGAAGAGGGTCTTACCGCCTGGGGTCGTCGACTTGATGGGCCCGCAGATATCGCCGTGGACCAGCTCCAACGGCTCATCGGTGCGGTAGGATGTCTGAGATGGAAAGGGGGTGCACCTCTGTTTGCCGATGAGGCACCCGTCGCACAGCTTGTTCACGCCTTTGATTGCCGGCAAACCATGCACCATCTCTCCCTTCTGTAGTTTTTCTAGAGCAGGAAAGTTTAAGTGCCCGTACCTTGCATGCCACCTCTAAGATACCTCTTTGATCTTGGCCGAGAGGCTGACGGGTTGCTCTATCTCTAACTCAAGGATGTAAAGACGGTTTGTCGTGTGCCGAACTTGCGTGAGCAACCGTTATCGATCATCGCAGATTTTGAGTACCCCGCGCTCGATGAAAATGAAGCAGTCGGCCTCATTAAGTTGACCCAGGCTCAAAAGGTTAGCCTTGAGCCTCGAGATGAATTAGACATCGGTCAGCTTGCGGTGCTCGCCTCCCTTGTTGATGAACAGGATGGTGTTGCGCTCTTTGATCTCGACGACAGAGCCATGGCCGAATTTTACCGTCCTGCGAATTCCCGAGTCGAGCTCGAAGAACGCAGATCTAGCCCCAGTCATATGGTTTGTTGTCCCTGTGTCGAGGACCCATCGTCGGTGCTCATGCTGCTCGTCCCTCTCGCTGATCTAAGCGAACACTCACTCCTCCTTCAGTTGAATTGGCTCTCCAGTTGGTGCCTATGCTACGCCCAGCTGGAGCTCGGGTTCGACGCTCACTAGAGGAGCAGTTATGCCTCGAGATGGAGCTTGCGGTGCTCGCCTCCCTTGTTGATGAACAGGATGGTGTCGCACCCTTTGATCTCGACGACAGAGCCATCGCCGAATTTCACCGTCCTGCGAATTCCCGAGTCGAGCTCGAAGAACGCAGATCTAGCCCCAGTCATATGGTTTGTTGTCCCTGTGTCGAGGACCCATCGCCGGTGCTCATGCTGCTCGTCCCTCTCGCTGATCTAAGCGAACACTCACTCCTCCTTCAGTTGAATTGGCTCTCCAGCTGGTGCCTATGCTACGCCCAACTGGAGCTCGGGTTCGACGCTCACTAGAGGAGCAGTTACGCTTTGAGATGGAGCTTGCGGTGCTCGCCTCCCTTGTTGATGAACAGGATGGTGTCGCACCCTTTGATCTCGACGACAGAGCCATCGCCGAATTTCACCGTCCTGCGAATTCCCGAGTCGAGCTCGAAGAACGCAGATCTAGCCCCAGTCATATGGTTTGTTGTCCCTGTGTCGAGGACCCATCGTCGGTGCTCATGCTGCTCGTCCCTCTCGCTGATCTAAGCGAACACTCACTCCTCCTTCAGTTGAATTGGCTCTCCAGCTGGTGCCTATGCTACGCCCAGCTGGAGCTCGGGTTCGACGCTCACTAGAGGAGCAGTTACGCCGTCATCGATTACCTCCACCTCTGTGGATTTGGAATTAAAACTGGGGACGTCGGATAAGACCGATGCACCTACCATGAAGAGAGCTGTCTCGTCCTCCTTAGATTGAGCCACATGGGCCTTCTCGGCCTTCTCGGCCTTCTCCTTGATCCTGATCCTGATCCTGATCCTGATCCTGATCCTGATTAGGTGACCTCTCTTCCCACAGTTCGAGTACTGGATCGACCTGCCATCAGTCGACTCCTTCCTCTAGCTCGACAGCGAGCCATAACCCTTGCACCTGTAGGTTGACGCGCATGCGAGCCATAACCCTTGCACCTGTAGGTTGACGCGCATCAACAAGGCCCACTCGTTGTAGTTGGACCTTGTCAGCATCGGGTACTGAACGGTGGCGGTCGTCGTCTCCTTGATCACCCGCTCAACGACAACTCGACGCCGAAAAGAAGAATGAGTTAAGGAGAAAGAAGATCAGTAGTTCAGGGGCGAAGCCACGAGAACGATAGGGAGAGGAGTTTACGGAATGAATAGGTTCCGGATGAGGAAGAAGACGAGTTGGATAAGTTTTGAAAGTAGCTAAGGGAATAAAGTATAAGGAGTAGAGTCTTGAAAAGCTACCCGTGAGCCTGCCCAAGATGGACCCCATGACGTGTGTATTTTCGCACTTTGCATTTCTTCTACTTGAACCTAAGACCGGCATGTTATTAAGTCAACGCTCTAACCACTTAACTGTTGATAAAGTTGGCTCCTCTGCAATGATATACCTCTGATGGCTTCAACCGGGCTCTGATACCACTTGTTGACTCTGGCAATTGGGAGGAAAACGTCGACGAAAAAACTGGCAGAAGGAAAATTTCTTAGAAGAAAAAATAAGGAAAAGTAAAAGGAGAGAGATTTGCTAAAGACTCGATGATTTGATTTTCTTCCGTTGAATACTTTAATAGGTTAGGTCGAATGAAGCCTTTATCTAATAGGTTTTGTAGTTGTGATTTAAGTTCTTTTAGTTATGCTGGGACCATGCGGTATGGGGCTTTAGAGATGGGTCCCGTTCCTGGTTCTAGTTCTATTCTAAAGTTTACCGCTCGCAATGGAGGGATTCCCCGGAGGTCCTCCGGGAAGACATCTGTGAATTCGTTTACTATGGGTACCGTATCTATTGTTTCTCCTTTCCTTTTGTGTTTACTACACAAGCTAGAATCGCTCACCCCTTTGTTGTACGAGGAGTTTGGCTTTCATCATCGATATTATTTCTAGGGTAGTGCCTGTGAAGGTTCCTTTAAACTTAAAGGTAAGTCCGTTTGGAGGTGTGAATACCACTTTTTTCTTATGGCAGTCTATGCTAGCAAATTTTTCGGCTAGCCAGTCCATTCCTAGTATGACGTCAAAATCCGTCATATCTACTACTTTTAGGTCTACGTGGATGGTTCGTCCAACTATTACCACTTGTCCGTCTTTTACTCTATTTTTCGTGACTAGGTCTACCCCTGCTGGGGTACCAACCGACAATACATGCATTAAGGGTTCTACTACGAACTCTGCTTGACTAATAAATGGTGAAGAAACAAATGAATGGATAGAACCCGAATCAAACAACGTCAATGCTAGAAAGCGTACCTGTCACCACGGTGCCAGACGTTCCCGCCTCTTTGCTGGTCGTAACATAGGCTCTGGTCTGTGCGCGGGTTTACATGGTGGGTTCTCGAATGACCGGACCTCTAAGGGGTTCCCTTGGGTTTCCTGTGTCCGTTGCAGGCAAGCTCTGGCCACATGACCTGCACGACTGCATTTATAACACACACCGAAGCCTACCAAACATCTACCACCATGTTGTTTTCCACAGTCGCGGCACAGGGATTTTTTCCTGTACTAGGTATCAGGCTATTGGAGGTGGAGCAAGTGGCCTATTTTGATGTCGAGGTCTCTAGAGTGGCGGTTGAAATTCCATGGGTCCGACTTCGACAGGGCATTTCTTTCCTATGACAACCGTTGGCTCCGAAATTTTCTCCTCCAGAGCCTTGGCTGTCCTTAGGGCCTCTTCGTAAGTTTTCGGGTTAAATGCCTTCAACATGCGGCGGGCCTTCGGGTTTAACCCCAACACAAATTTCTCTGTCTATTTCTCTTCAGTGTCTGCTAATGACGGTACGAACTTTCTTAATTTCATGAATTTCTGATTATACTGATCCACCGTGCGTTCGCCTTGGGTCAAGTGTTAAATTCTTGTTGTTTCTTTATACGGGTTTCTTTTGGATAGTAATATTTCAAGCAGGCTTCCTTAAAGGTTTCCCATGTTGTGATCCCCTCTTCCGGGTTGATATTCTGTTTATTATCCGCCCACCACACTTCTGCGTCTTTTTGCAGTACATATGTCGCACATGCTACTTTATGTTCATCAGGGCATCTCATTGATTCAAAGGTCGTTTCCATGTTTGCGATCCACATCTGAGCTGCTGTGGGATCTTCCTTTGAACTGACAAAAGGACGGGGGTTATACCGTCTGAAGTATTTTAACCAACTCACCCCCCTGTCCGGTTGTGGGTTTTTGGCCGGTTGTGTGGCTGTCACATCCACCGGTTGTGTGGCCACAGCGTTGGCTGGTTGCGTGGCCATTGCTACGACTTGTTGTGTAGCTAACAATGTGGCATGTTGTGTGGTCAGCATTGTTTACATTGTCGTTTTGATCGACTCCAACATCAATCTTGTGGCAGGGTCTAACCCGGCCTGTGGTGCAGCTTGAGGGGGCGGTGCATTTTTCGGAGGGGGTTCAACTTGTGGGGGAGGTGCGTATTCAGGAGGGGGTACAGCTTGTGGGGGAGATTCGTATTTATGAGGGGGTGTAGCTTGTGGGGGAGGTTTGTATTCAGGAGGTAGCTCAAATGCATAGGGTCCAGTAGTCGACCCTTCTTGGGAAGTGCTTCTTTCGGCTTCTCTTCTTCCCCATCTCCTAATGGGAGGCCGTCCTCTCCGTCTCCTTCCTCTTCTACGCCCTCTATGCTGCATGGTTCTAGAAACCAAGAAAATGAATCTATCTAAGTCTATGATTTACTTATAACATTACTTACCTTCTACTATATAATTCAAGGAAAAGGAAACATAGATGCTGTAACATAAAGACATGCATTGATACCAGATCACATCATAGCATAAAATCATACAGTATCATGACATTCAATTTTTAAAGCCAGTCACATTAAATATACTACAAAAAAAAAAATATTTGTCCTTCCCTCATCCACGCAAGGTGTACCTGACAACGACAGACCATCGGCGATTGGACCGTGGAACATGTCAAGCCTACATCATAGGCTAGTCTACAAGATCTTTAAACTTGTCTACCCCCCTTCGGGGAACAGCGAGAAGGCTGGCACATCGTCTGGTGTCTCGCTCTGATACCATTTATAACGACCTAGATCCACCGATTGCAGATATTGTCCTCTTTCGGCTTTCTCTTTTGGATTGTGATCTCCCATATTGGTTGGGGAGGAGAACAAACCACCATTTATAAGGGTGTGGAAACCTTCCCCTAGTAGACGCGTTTTAAAGCCTTGAGGGGAAGCCCAAAAGGGAAAGCCCAAAGAGGACAATATTGCTTAAGCTCTTCTCGATTTTCCAAGATGGAAAAGAATTTCTTTCATGTTTTGCTACCACACAGCTCTTACAAATTTCGGTTGAAGGAGAGATGTATGGCAACCCAATCACCATCTTCTTTGACTTTGAAGACAAGTCTTTAACCCTTTAAATTGTAGATGACCATACCTAAAATGCCAAAGCTAGTTGGTATCTTCTTTCTTCACCATGAAACTTCTGGTTACGATATTTAACGTCAATGAATATAAGCGGTTGGTGGTCATCTACATCTTAGCAATCGATCCTCTTCTAGAGTCATAAATCTCACGTTCATTATTTCGGAATGTGATCACATACTCCTTTTCTTGCAATTGAACGATACTAACCAAGTTGGCCTTCAAATCAGGAATGTAGAACACATTAGAAATTGGTCTTTAACCCTTTAAATTGTAGATGACCATACCTAAAATGTCAAAGCTAGTTGGTATCTTCCTTCTTCACCATGAAACTTCTGGCTACGATATTTAACGTCAATGGATATAAGCGGTTGGTGGTCATCTGCATCTTAGCAATCGATCCTTATCTAGAGTCATAAATCTCACATTCATTATTTTGGAATGTGATCACATACCCCTTTTCTTGCAATTGAACGATACTAAGCAAGTTGGCCTTCAAATCAGGAATGTAGAACACATTAGAAATTGTCTCTATCTACTGTTCCTTTCCCATCACTTGAACAGTTGAATTGTTGTCAAGAAAAATAGTAGTATGAAAATTTTCATTATTTTGGAATGTGATCACATATCCCTTCCCTTGCAATTGAACTATACTAAGCAAGTTGGCCTTCAAATCAGGAATGTAGAACACATTAGAAATTGTCTGTTCCTTTCCCCATCACTTGAACAGTTGAATTGTTGCCAAGACAAATAGTAGTATGAAAATTTTCATCCAGAGTTGAGAAGAGTTCCTTACAACCTGTCATATGGTTGCTGCATTCAGAGTCTATGACCCATACACCTTGATCTGCAACCTTCATATCATGAAATGACATTAACAATGTTTCTTTTTCTCTTTTCTCTGCATTGTTGGATTGATCTCTTTTCTCCTTTTGGAGCCTGGTATAGAATTCATTCTGGTAATGTCCAAGGCATTCATATCTGTAGCATTCCACGTTAGACTTGTCAAAATGTCTCTTACCTTTGTTATCATAATCGTCTCTTGTCTTTGTTATCATAATCGTCTCTGACTAGATCTGCTAAATTGTTGCCAAGACAAATAGTAGTATGAAAATTTTCATCCAGAGTTGAGATGAATTCCTTACAACCTGTCATATNAAGACAAATAGTAGTATGAAAATTTTCATCCAGAGTTGAGATGAATTCCTTACAACCTGTCATATGGTTGCTGCATTCAGAGTCTATGACTCATACACCTTAATCTGCAACCTTGATATCATGAAATGACATTAACAATGTTTCTTCTTCTCTTTTCTCCGCAATGTTGGATTGATCTCTTTTCTCCTTTTGGAGCCTGGTATAGCATTCATTCTTGTAATGTCCAAGGCATTCATATCTGTAGCATTCCACCTTAGACTTGTCAAAATGTCTCTTGCCTTTGTTATCATAATCGTCTCTGACTAGATCTGCTGACCTGCCATCACCTCCACTTCTTTCTCGACTACCTCTTCCACAACCTTTGCCTCTTCTTTGCCCTCTACCTCTGGAACTTGAAGTTTCACCTGGTGTGGATATTTTTAAGGTTGTCATCTCCTCTATTGCACTCGTGCGATTAAGCTTCTGCTCATGCACTAGCAAGAAGCTTTGAAGTTCATCTATTTGCATATCTTCGACGTTGTTTGCTTCTTCAATAGAACATATAATGTAATCGAATTTTGGAATTAGAGATTGCAAAATTTTTTCTACATCCGCAACATCTGTGATTGAATCACAATGCATTCTCATTTTACTTGCAAGACTCATAACCTTGCTAATATAACCATTCATCATTTCTCCCTTTTTGCATTTGGAGAATTTCAAAGTCTCTTCTAACTGCTTGAAATTGAGCACGCTTTACTCTCATTGAGCCTTGATACTTCCTCCTCATTGAATCCCAAATTTCCTTGGATGTCTTCTTCTAAAGCATCGTTTCCAAGATAGTCCGATCAATGGACTGGAATAAATAACTCTTGACCTTCAGGTCCTTCAACTTCGATGCTGCCAACCATTGTCGTTGAACGGCTGAGAGTACCTCGCCTTCATTTGTCTCTACATAACCCGTCTCAACCATATCAAACAACTCCTTTAAACTAAGGAAATTTTCTATCAACATCGCCCAATGATCATAGTCACCATCGAATCTCGGGATGGCGGGCTGAACGTAGTTATCAACTTGTCTTTCTACTTCCGTTTTTGCTGCTGCAAGATCGCTATGATACCAGTTATTGGTGACAACGGGGAAATTTGATAGAATTCTTTGGGAGAAGAGAACTTTGTACAACTAAGAAGGAATGTTTAATTGATTCTCTACCTCTTCCACCAATGCCAAAATATATATATGGAGGAAACTTGGGACATTCCCCAATACCATTTAATACAACCCTGCTAGCATTTTGTACATATCATATCCTTTTTCATATCCTTTCACATATCGTTCATCATTCATATCACATCATTTCTCATTTTTCAGTTCTCATATCATACATAATTCTAACAGGGTTAGAATATAGGGACATAAATATAGGGACATTTTAGTCATTTTACACCTACTCTTGGTTGAACCCATTATCATATTCTAATGGTCACGGAAATTTCATAAATAACCTTATCATGTCATATTGATTCTTCCCTAAAATTTTATGAGCAACCGAACTCATTTAGTAAGTTTGTGGCTCGGGCACTACATTGAAATAAATTATCATGTGAACAATAAGGTTGGCGAACTTACCCCATCTTAATCCCAAGATCCTCATTTTTTTTTAATGATGATTCCATTAATTGGATCAATATTTTTTACTCAAAGTTTCTAAACTTGTTAAAGCTTCAATAATTGACATTTTTATCCATAATTGACCTTTACTTATTTAATCTAACGTCATTATTCCAAAATTTACTATAACTCAGCTCTTATTAACTGGTACATAAGTTTGTTTTTTATTACCTCATCAATAATGAATACAAGGGAAATAAAGGAAAACAACTCTTACATAACATTTGTACTAACCTATGATTTATTAATGTGATTACAATTCAACCTATAGTAACCTATACTAATGATGCAAACGGGAATTCAACCTATACTAACCTATACTATGAATGCAAATGAAATTCAACCTATACTAAACTATACTACGAATGGAAAGCAACTATCCTATGCATGTGCCACGATCCCGGGACGTGCGATGCCACCCTACATCCTCAAAAGTCAATAATTGACGTTTTTGTCCATACATCCTCAAAATCTCATTTTAAAATACTTGATCTCTCATTGCACAAGAAAATTGTTGATTAAACTTCAAAATGACATTTTCTTTTGATCCTTTTTTATTTTCTCCTAATCATTCGGGAAAGGCAAAAAAAATTTGAGGGTAGCAAACATTCTCGAGAATTTCTCTTAGATTCAAGCTCATAGCGGATGATAGAACTAGAATAGATATTTTATGTTTCCTACTCACATGAGCCCATATCTTTGCTTTTCGATCAATCTCCAATTCTAATCTTCCTCCCCAATCAGATATTATAGTGCCGATATAGACCGATATTTCATTATGGTCCAATTCTGATCGATAATAGATACTAGGACTTTGCAATATTTAACGGATCGCAATTCTGTATAGTCCATTTCTATACAAGTTCTCGGGAAATTCATTAGAGGAATGTTTCCAATAAAAAAAAATGTTTTCCTTTCCTCAATATTGTATGTGTATTGTTTGTACCTATCCACTTGATTTGGTTCATCATTAATGTCTCATCTTTGAATGGATCTACGAACGACTTACTGTATTTGATTTGTGGCCAAACTAGAGTTTGAGAATTTGGTAACTTTCATTGTACACATTGTCAAATAGGCTTTTATCTCGGTATACCTNAACGACTTACTGTATTTGATTTGTGGCCAAACTAGAGTTTGAGAATTTGGTAACTTTCATTGTACACATTGTCAAATAGGCTTTTATCTCGGTATACCTATCTAGTACAACACAAAACTAAAGTTCCTATAACCATAACGGAAAGGCACCATAACCTTCTTACTTTTATTTTGTTTTCCTCATCATATCAAGAAGGGGCTTAACATAATTCTATTCCAAAAATTGGTATTATATAAGTATGGTGGATTTCCTCAGATGCCATAAAACTTAGACAATGTCCCACTGTAATCCTCGTGTATCCCCCACCCAAGTCCATCTTAAATCACGATTTCTTAAATTTAAGGAACCTTGAAAATCTCATACGATTGTCCCTCCCATATACCTTTAAAATTTTGACCGATCATAATGCCTCAACCAAATTGTGGCTCGATACTTTTAAATCATCTCATTACTTTCAAACTAGCAATTTTTTTATTTTATTTTTTGTTAACATTTTCAATTCGTACTAAGGCAGGAAAGTTTTCTTCATCTCAATAATTCCAAAGCTCTTTTCACTAAAGACATTTATGTCATTCACGGATTAATTTAATTACATATCATTTTAAATTTTTAACTCAATGTTTTTTTTTCCAAGGTGGTAAGGCCAATCTTTTTTTTTTTTTTTTTCATACTAATACTTTAATTTCATATTTACATACGAAATAGTTATAAATTTTTCTTTCAGACACTACCACTCTTAATATCTATAGTATACTATCAGATATTAACATCTATCAAGCTTAGTTATTTTTATTTCATTTGAAACTACTTACTCTTCAGTATACGTTGGTACATTCATTCCCATCTCTATGGTCATAACACTGTGTAGTTTAGCTATGTTTGAGACGTCTAACTAAAACATATGATCTTGTTTAACAAAATCATTTTTACGCATACACTAACATTTAGTAACTTACTAAAACTATAACTACTCATTCACAGGAGCAACCTCAGTAAATCAAAACATCATCAATACATCAATTTATATTCACATTCCATGCCAGGTAAAACATAACATATTCTACATTATAATAAATATAGAATTAAGCCAACAATAATGTAGTCAATTACAATGCAGTCAATGATGTAAAAATTCAATTATGAGTTATATTTATAATGACCAAGCAATAACATATGCAATCAATGAAATTTCATTTTTTTTTTTTATCTTATGCAAGACATACCTGAAGGAGACGGGGCATCGATGATGGGACCATGGAACATGTCAAGCCCACATCGTAGACTAGTCTACAAGATCTGTAACCTAGAGCTCTGTTACCCATTGTAACGACCCGAAATTTTCTACTTAATTTAAGGTCGCTACTATATACATATCATAAACATTGAATGCGAAAATACTTCATTTAAACTTTCATAAAACATAATCTTCAACTTAAAACACTGTCATGGACTTTCGGGTTTTGAAAACACTTTTAAAAACGACACAACAAAAGACTAAATAAAAAAAATAAACGTTTAAATAAAAAACATCCTATTCTAGCATTAGCCTAAGAAAATAATACGACTACCCTATGCATGTGCCATGTTCTCGAGTTGCGATGTCGTCGTCAGCCGTACAGGAATATCTTGCCTTAATCTGAAACAGAGATAGCACGTGGCTTGAGTATTTTAAGAAATACTGAATAAGTGACCCCACTATTGGGGGTTAAATGCAAGAACATGCGAATGCAATGACGGGACCTATCATATCAATCTATTTTTTCCTACGACACTATTCTAATGGGAAGCTTGGATGTGTACCATATACTCTACACACAACCCATACGTGTGAGTATGGGCTCACTGGACAGTTCCCACACTGCTGAGCCCCTTTTCTTTCCTGGCAAGCCTTCTATGGAGCTCAACTTTTGCCGGATACCCATTAGAATTAGTAACCGTCACGACAACATTATGTAAAACATAACGATACTTCTCCTGCCTAATGGATGTACGCGTCCATACCCTTGGGATGGAATAGGGGTCTCCCCCAAGGCATGAGCACACATAATGCATGAGATCCCAACATTTTCCCGTTTTCATTATCATTTAATACAACCCCGCTATCATTCTGTACATAGCATATCCTTTTTCATATCATTTCACATATTGTTCATCACTCATATCACATCGTTTCTCATTTTTCAGTTCATCATACATAATTCTAACAGGGTTATGTTTCATGTCATTCATATCATGTTGTGTACATACAATTTAAAAGACAACATAACGTTCCAGGTTCTTTTACATAACATCTCCTCATATACATCTCATACCATAACATATCGCATCACAATGTATCATATCATAAACATGTCAACTTATCACATATTTCGTACCATAACATAGTTAATATCATATCATAACATATATATATATATATATATTAGTCATTCACATCTCGTATCATAATCATATCATATAGTGAACACTTCGTGGTCATATTATTCCCTAACTTATCATAGCCTTGGCGTTCTTATACATATAACAGTCATATCGTTACATGAACGTACCTTAGTCATATTGTCACATGAACGTATCCTAAATCTATCGTTCTATCAATCTATCACAATCCTATCTCTTTCTACCCATAACCTAATCGTATTCTTTTATTAGTCTCTCATATCCATAACACTTCGATGTGTAACCTAACATTAACGTTTCATGAACATATCTTACTCCTATCGTTACGTTACGTTTTGTGCATCCTTCTCGTATCCTATCTCAAACATATCATTGAATACATCGTACTGTAAGTATTATCATACAAGTCACATATTATAACATATACCTAACATATCATAAGCATGAGAGAGGATGAGGTCTGATTATTCTAGATCTTGTAAAATATTGGATAAATGAGAGAAAATCTGAACTTAATTTCTTCTAAAGCTGACTAGAAAGAATTCTGAGATATGAATTACCTTAAAAACAGACCAAAATATCTCAAATCTCATCGTATTGCATCTATGGTTGAAGCCATTTTCGTTTTTTCTTAAATATGAAGTTTTTTATTTTTCTGTCATATTCTGAATTGTTGGTTGAGGAGAGATAATAGAGGTTTGAATTGTTGGTTGAGGAGAGATAATAGAGGTTGGAATGGGAGGTTAGTGCACAGGAATGGGTAAAGTGTCTTTCTTTTTAATAGTAATTTTTTGTTTCTAATTTTTCTAATTATTTATTTATTTATTCATTCTTTTATTTGTTTTATTATTATTATTATTATTATTATTATTATTGGGCTATTACACCAATGCATTAACGTGATAAGTGCATATCCTTCTTAGAAAGTAAGAAGCATTTCAAACATAGCTAAGTCCACATTTTTAGTCTCTTGTTTCCAAATTTAAAAAGGATTTATTATAACGATTTTAGACGATCTTCAGTACATATATCAATGGGCATCGAGAGTTTGGTTAGATTGCAAGAGATCGACATAATATTTCGAGATCCAAGCATCAATTATATCCATTTCAGCCTTTCTTTGGCTTATCAACCATGGAGGATCATCCTCCCTCTCTTCTTGTAAGTCTAAGCAATGGGAGCCTGCATTAGTTACAATTTTACCCTTTGAAAACTCTATGAAATGAAAGATAATTAATCAAATTATGATCAAAGCATTACCTTCATCTGCGGGGATAGCAACAATGCTCTCAGATATATTCTGCAATACCCTGCGATCCAAACCCCATACCATTAATAATACGAAGCTTTAAAGGTGGTACCAATTAAGTAGCTTAGATATTATTCTTACCCTCCACTACTGTAAGGATCTTTGAGGCCATTAGAGAAAATAATGTTACTTCCAAACCGATGGAGTATTAATTTCAGGTCCTGCACAATTTATCAAATTGTTTCCCGTTAAATTAATAAAAATACCCTTCAACTAAAACTACGTGTAAAACTTTCCTTCAAATACCTTTCTAGTTAGAGTTTTAGATATAAAAAAATGTTAGTATTTTATTTTAAAAATTCTTTTAGAACTCTTAAACCTGTAAAACATACCCTAGAAAGTTCCTTAATCTTAAACTTTTTAAAAAAATATATACAAAAATACAATTAAATTTTTTTAAAAAAATATTCTTAAACTTTTTAAAAAAATATATACCCATTAACATTAATACCTTGAAACTTTAGAAAAATGTTTAAATCATTTATTACTCTAAATATTCAAGGTTAAGAATATTTTTGAAAATTGAAGAGTATATTTTATTTTTCCCAAGTTTTAAGATATTATTGTAAAAAGTTCAAAGGTTTTTTTTTTTTTTTTTTTTTTT
>NC_036644.1:5592485-5605341 GCF_002806865.2 Cucurbita pepo subsp. pepo
AAGGCTTACTTGGCCTCCATAGAAAGTTGTGATCCAATGAGGATTTGGTGAAACCCCATACAAAGCTTTGCAATCCTTCTTAAATTTGTTGAAATCAAAAGGTGCCGTTGGGAACATCGAGTCTTTGTCCTTGCCGCTAACACCAATGGGCATTACGATCTCGCTGTACTCCGAACAAACTAAATTATATGAGAATGGAATGGTTGGGAGGGAGTCACACCTTGACTAATTTAGAGAATAATCATGGGTTTATAAGTAAGAAATATATTTACATTGGTACGTGGTCTTTTGAAAAATCTAGAGTATAGCCAGGAGAGCTTGTGCTTAAAGGAGGTTCATGATTCATAATATGGTACATGAGTCATGCCCTTAACTTATCCATATCGAACAAAGAAGTGTGAGCTTCGAAGGTTATAATAATAGCCCAAGCCCACTACTAGATATTGGTCTCTTTGGACTTTCCTTCCCGACTTCCCTCAGGGAAAGGGTTTCATACCCTTAGAGGGTGTTTCGTTCCCCTCCCAACCAATGTGGGATATCACAATCTACCCCCTTTAGGGCCCAGCGTCCTCATTGGCACTGGTTCCAGCCCTTTTCGGGGCCAGCATCCTCGTTGGCACTCGTTCCTTTCTTCAAGAGATATGGGATCCCCACCAAATTCATCCCCCTTCAGGGTCCATCGTTCTTATTGGCACACCGTCTCGTGTCTACCCCCTTCGGGGAACAGCCTCCCCAACCAATGAAAGATATCATAAAGGTGTAGTCAAAGTGGCTCAAGTATCGAACAAAAGGTGTACTTTGTCACCTTTTGTTCGAGGGGAGGATGAATTGAGCTATAAGAGCTTATATTCAAAGTAGACCGTCCGTTATTCCTACCAAGCTATTCAATTCATAATTTAAAAAATGAAGCATCGAAAACATAGGGATTGAATCAACATGCCTGCCATGTAAAAGGATCAATAGGATTATCGGGATGCCCAGATTCAAACACATCGTAACAATCCCTCTCCCCCATGAAAGCAATGACCCCAGCAACCACCTGCTCAATCACGTCGCTGTTTTTCCTTGCCGCTTCATCAATGGCCGCACATATGCCTCTCACTGGCTTCTCATGCGGGTTGTTGTACTGAGCTGCGGACGTAAAAACATGGTCCAGATAGTACTTCAGCTCATCACTTCCATTCAATTTCTCACAAGTTTTGAATCTTTTGCTCAAAATCATGAGCCCTTCTGGCTTGTTGTTCGCGATTCGATCGACTTCAGCCCACGATCTTCGTATGGTTTCGTGGCATGTTTGGCTGGTTTCCTGATTTCATAAAATGGATTGTTGTGAATAATTTGAAGCGTTTTGAATTGTGAAAAAAGGGATTGATTGATTGTTTGGAGTTACTTTGAATGACTTGGAGACGATGGAGTAATATCCGTCTTGAGGTGTGATGTTGTCGAAGTAAAGGATTGGGGCGGAAGAAGCCAGGGCTCCAAGAGCGATGTGGGGATACTTTAGCCTAAACCATGAAGCTAGCACTGTGTATCCATGGCATACTCGATTATGATCATGGAAAACTTAAAAAAAATTAAATTCCTATTTCTAAAACTCGAGCAAAAAGTATGTAACAAAATAAAGAAACTTATAGGTGTGAATTGTAACCGTTCAAGCCTACCATTAGCAAATATTGTTCTTTTTGGGTTTTTCTTTCGAGTTTTCCTCAAGATTTTTAAAACTCTTCTGCTACTTAGAGATTTCCACGCCCTTATAAAGAATGTTTCGTTTTCCTCCTCAACCGATGTGGGATCTCACAATCCACTCCCTTTGGGGCCAGCATCCTCACTGGCACTCGTTCCCTTTTCCAATTGATATGAGACTCTTCAATCCACCTCCTTCGAGGTCGAGTGTTCTTGCTTGCACACCGCCTCATGTATACCCCCTTCAGGGCTCAGCCTCATCGCTGGTACATCGCCCAATGACTTTCATACCATTTGTAACAGCCCGAGTCCATCGCTAGCAAATATTGTCCTCTATGGGCTTTCTTTTTCGAGCTTCCCCTTAAGGTTTTTAAAACATGTCTCCTAGGAGAGGTTTCCACACCCTTATAAAAAATGTTTCGTTTCGATGTGGGATCTCACAATTAATAGTGTTTAGAAGCTCCATTCTCATAAACTAAATAATTATCAAACAAAGTTTTATAATTTACTATGCCAAAAGTCTAAATCTAAAATTGTTGAGGATTATTGGAGTCCCACGTTGGTTAATTAAAGAGAAGATAAGAATATATAAGTAACGTATACTATCTCTATTGGTATCTGACATTTCGGGGAAATCAAAACTAAAGTTATGAGAGCTTATACTCAAAATGGATAATATCATACTATTGTGGAGGTTCTTTCTCCCTATCAAGTGGTATCATAGTCATGTCCAAGGCTCCACGTGTCCTTTGTTTAGGGAGAGGATTGACGAGAATTATTGGAGTCCAAAAGTAAAATCATAAAAGTTATGTTTAAAATAGATAATATCATACAATTGTGGAGGATCCTCGTCCCTATTAATAACTCATTTGAAATTCATTAACTTAAAAGAATTATGAAAATTTAAGACAATTAAGTTAACTTACTTCCACCGTAGGAGCCTCCAATGACAATGATAGGAGAAGTTTGAGAAGCTAACATTTTCTTAATATGCAAAAGCACTTCAGCATAATCCGCTAAGGCTTGAGCCGAATTCAGATATCCTCGAACGCTCGCATTTTTCATAGCCTTCTCTATCGAACCAAATGGTACTGATTTCCCATAAAATCGATGCTATAAACAAGCAAAACATGTCAAAAAATAAGATCGAATACATTCGAGGCAATAACCTTAACCCCTCTTACCTCTAAATACACAAGCATAGCCTTGTATCGAGACGCAAAACGAATGGGAAAGTCTATAAACGATATGTCATCGTCGATATCTTCTTCGGCACCGAAAAAAACAACGATGGGAGCATTGGGATTCACACCTTGCCAGTATTTGAAATCAATAACGTATCGTTGATCAAACGTGTCGTAGCTTTGAGGCTGATAATTGAAGTGATCGAGTGGTTGTTTGTAATAAAAAGTGGCTAGACCGTCGAGTGTGCTAGCTTGTTGGGGCTTGTTTCGGGATGCCCTTCTTTGGACGCCAAGGCGTGGGATGTGGGCAGATGCATAGGAAGAAATGAGAAGGAGTAGTAGTGGGAGTACTATGGATTGGCTCAAAATGCTATCCATGTTGTTCCCCACGTTGATCAACTTAAGGTGTGGATATGTATTTATAGCACACAACAACCCTATTTTTCCCACTCTTCCTTATTGCCTAAACTTCATCACTTCCTCTCATTTTTCTCATTACTTATCATTGAAAGTTGGAATTTCGAAATCGCTTTTATCTTTGTCTCCACCTACTAAACATAAGTTTCTGAATTTGAAAGCTTGTTTCGATGACTAGCAACAGTTTCGATTGCCTTTTGCTTATGATCCAGAAAAATGGTTACCTTCGTAATAATCACTTGAACGTTGACTCAAATTTGTATGACTTTTAACAATTGTTTGACTATCGGTTATAGGGGTGTACATGGATTAACATGTATAAGACCTTAGTCCCAACAAAAATTAAATTTTATCGAGAAACTTAGAAGTTGGATTTTAAGATGATGTAAAAGGGAAAAATTCTTATGAAAATTCCACGAACTCAGAAAAAATATAAAAAAAATTAGGAAAACGGTCAAATTAAACCCTGATGGGCAAAATGATCATTTTGAGCCTCATTTCAAATGAGGGGTTTGCTAGTACCAAGTTCTATGAAGAAAGAAGACAAAAAAAAAAAAAAGAAAAAAAAGAAAAAAGGGAAAGGTGAGGATTAGGGTTTTAGAGAGAGTTAGAGAGAAACCGAAATTGGCTCCAAACGACAGCTTGGAGTCAGATTTTAGCAAAGGTCCTTCACAAAATTTTTCATTAGACTGAGCAGAACATATTTGAGCATTTTAGTGATCCAAATCCATCAAGTAACAAGATAGATCGAGAGGTATGAATTTCGAGTTTTCGTTTTCAATTTTCCTTTAGATCCAAGAGATTTTCTTAGAGTTAGATTTTGCATTTTTGATAGATTGTTCATGATTTATGGAGGAATTTCCACCAATTTCTTGAAGAAGCGGAAGTTGAATTGAACCATAAGTCAGAATTTCCGTGATCGTCAAGAATAGTAATAACCTAAATTTTATATTTTAATTGTGATTATTTTTTTCATTAATTTTATAAAAAAAAAAAAAAAATTGAATAGCTCCAATTTTGGTGAAGAAATTAAGTTGATTTGAGTTGAGTGAGAAAAGAAACTAAGTTGATTGGGTCAATAGAGGGTGACCCAATGAGACCCGCTTTGCTTGACTTGTGAATTGAGGCGGGACCTAATTAAGCACCCACAATCCAAGTAGCCCACTTAGGCACCTATCCATGTCGTGCAAGGAGTGCACTTCTCCTTCCCAAGCGCACGTATGTACTCATGCGTGGGAAGTCTCCACGCACGTGGTCGGCATGGGAACGCGCATGAGTGCCTCTTTTTTATCCCTTTGTCTTATTTTTGTCAGTTTTTTGCTCCGATTTTGATACTAGTCCTAATTTTACTAGAGTTAACCGACGAAAGAAATTTCATAAATTTTGGAGCTCCTAATTTTAAATAGTCTAGATTGATCGGATTATCAAATCATATGAACATCTTTAACAAATTCAAAATATGTCATTCAAAATTTCACATTATTTTAAACTTTTCCAATAATTTTAAAAGCTTTTTCTTTTTCTACCTCATCCATCGTGAACAAAAAAGCCGTTTTTGTAGACTTAGTTTAAAAAATTTAAGCATTAAAATTAATTTTATTATGAATGTAGTGGTGAAGCATTAATAGAAGGTTGAAGCATAAAAACGTGGCATGAAAGGCATTACAAGACATCCACCAAGAAGCCATCCAATAGAATAGATACTCCATTAGCATTTGACACTAAGCTTGCATACATACCCTCATCATGCTCCCATCCATTAAAGGATGTTTCTTCAATCACTTCATCTTTAATTCTTATATCTTTAGAATATGTATACCATTTTTAATATCTACCTATCTAATACCTATCTTAGCTAATTGAGCTACATGGTTTTCGTAGATATGCACTCTAGAATGTTACATATTTGAGGCAACAACCGTATTAAAAAAATAATAATAATAGAAACCCTAGAGTTGTCAAATATAAAATCGAGTGAGTTCAATTCCTCTCACAAACTACAACTACGTTACATACTTGATGCAACAATTATGATATGAACCAAGAGACATCAATCATACAATATACTTCAATGAAGATGTGAAGAAAATGTTATTGAAATTATCGAAAGATATTTCAATTCATGCCACATTAAAGAAGAATGAAACTTCATTGTTATAAATTTTTTGTGGATCATAATATAGAGTAATTTAGTTGGCGTTTGTTTAATGTATTTTAAGGTTTATTTACATAGTAGCTAATTATGACCATAAAATATACATAGTGGTTAATTATAGTCATAAAGTATGAAAATTACAACTCTGTAAAGTCTCATGAAGGTTAAGAGCATGTACGTTATTTTTGTAAGATGAACTTGAGAAAATGTAGTAAAAGAATCATTTGTGCTTTCCTTTAGCAAATGACCAAATTTGTTTGCAATTCTATGTAGTTTAGATTACATGTAGAATCATTCAAGCTTAACATGATCAATCTTGCTTGTGGAGTGATTCGAATCTCAAACACATGTTCTTTCCTTGAGATATTCGATCAACAAGGTAATCTGAATCTCACTCCCCTTGTAGTGATCCCATATCAAACTATATTAAAAAGAAAAATAGAAACCCTAGAGTTGTCCGCTATAAAACTGAGTGAGCTTGGTTCCTCTCACAAACTACAAGTACGTTGCATATTTGATGCAACAAACTGTATTAAAAAAAAAAAACAAAATCATAGAGTCGTCAGCTATATAACTGAGTGAGCTTGATTTCTCTCACAAACTACAATTACATTACATATTTGATGCAACAACTGTATTTAAAAAAAAAAAAAAAAAAATAGGAACCCTAGAGTCGTCAGCTATATAATCAAGTGATCTCGACTCCTCTTCCAAGCTACAACTACGTGCAAGTCGAGGAGAAAATCTAAAAACCACGGTCGCTTGCATCATCGACTGAATCCCTACATAATTAACTCTATTAATAGCTCCATCTAGGAGTGGTGGTTTTGTCTGACTTGTTAGAGTGACTCTGATTTTATATTTGGCTTTAGTGAATAACTAAGCGTGTTGACTAATCGACTTCTTTAGCTTATGCATCAACTTCGCCCGCCACCATTCAACTTTGTCCGTCTCCATTTTGCTTCATAGTTCGATCACCATACTCTCTCGACTCCAACACCAAGATTCAACCAACATTAAGTCAAATTTCCCATCTATTTTTATATTTGTAGGATAAATTATAAAACTTAGGTACTCCGACTTGGTAAAAGTAAGAATTTAGTATCTATAGTTTGACAAGTTAGAATTTTTCAATAATTTATATAACACCTCATAAATAATATCTATTATTAAAAGTCACAAATTTAGTAGTAGTGATTATAGAAAAGACCTGTGAGGTTCCACATCGGTTGGGGAGGAGAACGAAGCATCATTTATAAAAGTGTGGAAACCTCTCCTTAACAGACTCGTTTTAAAAACTTGGAGAGAAAATCGAAAAAGAAAAGCTCAAAGACAACAATATCAGCTAGCGGTGAGTTTCGACTCTTATTTGAATGTACACCACTTTTAACGTTCTAAATGATACTAATAGGTGGAGTTGACTCAACCGTATCTCCATTACCTAAGAAAAGATAAAAGACAAGACAAGACATCAATGACACTTCCTCGTGTGCGATTCCCATGGTCAAAAGTTACGTTCACTTATTTGGTATAGTGAACAACGTTTTCCCTTTTTTTTTTTTTTTTTTTTTTTTTTTTTTTTTTTTTTTTTTTTTTTTTTTTTTTTTTTTTTTTTTTTTTTTTTTTTTTTTCTTTTTTTTCTTTTCTTTTCTTTCTGAGGTATATCCCTTATGTAACTTATGGAGCCCCTAATTGAGGAGGATTTTTTTATTTTGTTGTGAGAAAATTATTTCTCCGGTGTTTAAGAAATTCAATAACTCGAAAAAATTCAATCAACTAAACTCAACTCACAAGGTTTGAGTTGGATTATGAATTTATTGATTAGGTTGGTTTACGAGTCTAAAACTAGATTTAGCTGAACCGAACTAACTCGAATTTATTTTTAATTTTAAAATATACATTTTTTTTTTATTAAGATACAATTATATATGTTGGATGAAAGTACACCTAATTTAGGGAATGATCATAGGTTTATAATCAAGGAATACTATCTTCATTCGTATGAGGTCTTTTGGGGAAGCCCAAAGCAAACACTCATGCTCAAAGTGGACAATATCATACCATTGTGGAGAGTCGTGTTCAATTAACACGGTATCAGAGTCATACCCTAAACTTAGTCATGTCAATAGAATTCTCAAATGTCGAACAAAGTATTGTGAGCCTCGAAGGCATAGTCAAAAAGTGACTAAAGTATCGAACAAATGGTGTAATTTGTTCAAAAACTTCAAAAGAAAAAAAAAAGTCGAGCCTCGATAAAGGGGAGGCATACTTTTGAGGGGAGGTGTGGATGAAAGTCCCACATCGCCTAATTTTAGGGAATAATCATAGGTGCATGAGGTGAGAGCTTATGCTCAAAATAGATAATATCATACCATTGTGGAGGTCCCGTTCAATTAACAATATATACATATTATTATTTTATTTGTATTTAATTTCATAATGATTCTTTTTATTATTTATTCTCTACCCACTCTTTAAAATATTTTTTAAAACTATTTCCAAGATAATTTTTAAAATTATATATAATAATTGAATTACCAATCTTAATTAAAATTTTGAAAATAAATAAATATATGTTTTAGGAACAAATTTTTTACTCTTATTAAAAACAGTTAATTTAAATAAATCATTTCAATAACTCAAACTAAACTTTTTTATGTTAAGTTGGATTGAGTTTTTTTTATTTAACAAGAGTTGTTTGGATGAGTCGGAAAGATGTGGACCCCATCCGACTGTTTGTTCTGTAAAACTAATCTAGCGTTTAAACTAGCAATATGCAAATTTCTAAAAATAATATTTTATTCCATGTGAATGGGTTGAATCCAAGTCAAATAGTTTCTCTAACTTGGTGTCATGCTTGAGACATGCCTAGGTGGTATTTGGTGACTTTGGCCTCGGCCTCCTCAACCTCGACCGAGGTGGTTACGGTTGGGTTATATGTCTTAAAACTTATAGTTTGTAAACAAAAACATATTCTATTTTCAATGAAGTTATTATTGTTGTTTATTCGGTAAAGATTGTTATTGAATAAAATGAACTTTACATCATTAATCTAAATCCAATAAACTAAGAACACTCTAGCTATAGTATGATTACTTGAACTATATGTAGAGACATAAGAGTGAATCAAGTTCACTCTGGGTATACTATGATTACTTGAACTATATGTAGAGACATAAGAGTGGATCAAGTTCAAGTATATATAGTCAAAATGATCTATAGTATAAGGATAATGCTGAGTACCTTATTCTGGGACACTATGGATGCAGCCCACTTTTGTATATGATATAAACAATGTGATCACTAAATTGTACATGTGGAGACATGTGAGTGGGGGCGTCCTATGCAATGAGGATTGCATAAGATCGGACCATGAAGAAAACCACTCTCACTTTATAATGTCGTTTACTGTTGAGACTGATTTTCTTTTCATTCGATAGCCTAGGTAACTCGGTTTTAATCCTGAGCTAACTATGAACTCCTGTTTATTTGGAATTATCCTTAGATTTGCATGGGTGAGAGTGGCTCTAGTTCGCCAACTCAATAGGCCTCCCATTTCAGGGGTAAGACTGGGAGAATGACTGGGGACGTGGGGTGCAAGATGGAATTCACTCCTACCCACTTTTAGGGATAGAAGAGAGGTAGTTCCCTTAAGCACTAACTCCAGGTCTTGAACAAGGGGCCCCACCCTCTCATTGGCCTGAGAGAGATTCGGTTTACTGGTTGGACCACAAACCAATTGTTTATTAGAGGATCAGTGAGACATAAGGAACAAGAAGTAACTTCAGGGGTAAAACGGTAAATTGACCCAGCTCTAGTTACGAACAACCTGTGAAGGATCGACTTACTAATCATGGTTATATCAGATGGACAGAAATATATCTATAGTGAGGGGAGTGCAACTACTAGGCTATAGTGGAGTGTCCTAGTAGTTAACGAATGTTGGTTAACCAGGTTAATGAGTTTAATCGGTTAATCTTGAATCGTTGGAGCCCATGATCTATAGGTCCATTAGGTCCCTCTGCTAGCTCATATCGGACTAAACCATAGAACAGTGTGACGAGTGAGTTCGAAGTGTTCGAATTCAAATTAGGGAATATGCGTTACATATATACGATATATTTAACCGCAATTTTATTTTATTTACGAATTAAACGAAAAGAGAGAATCTGAGATATTTAAATAAGATTTAAATATCTTAATCAATTATGTGTCGGAATTGATTGGGATTGGCATTTGAATTAATATTAAATATTAATTAAATAGTTTAATTAATTATTTAATGTTACTTTAATTTGAAATTCATTATTCAAATTAATTGTTGAATTAAAATGAAGAAAGTCAAAATGTTGACTTTCATCTAATTAAAATGAAGAAAGTCAAAATGTTGACTTTCATCTAATGGAAAAATCATGTTAGTGGAATTTTGAGGTGTCAAAATTTGGTTTAACCAAACTTGCATGTTTGCCAAATAAACCCCACAAGTTTGAGTGGAATTTTGAGTGTCAAAATTTGGTTAACTCAAACATGCATGCTTGCCACATAATCCCAAACATTTGAGTGGAATTTTAAGTGTCAAGATTTGGTGATCTCAAGTTTGCATGAACATGCAAACTTGACTCTTTAAATAGAGTGATCATGATACTTGGAAGGGATTCTTCATCTTGATGAAAAACCTCTCACAAGCACTCTCTTTCACGTATACAAAATCCCTCCCAAGTTTAGTCACTCACCGGATTCCACAATCCCGTTCTAAGGCCGGAGAATAGTGGAGAAGACACTAGTGGTGGTTCGAAATCGGTTCGTGAGGCAAAAGGAGTTTGAACTACAAAAGGTTAGTATTTAAACTCATTAAGTTTTAATACTTATGAACATGCTAGTCATTTACAATAATTGATGTTCTAAAAGTGCCTAAGATCCAAATTGCTTCCGCATGTGTTATATTAACACCATCAATTGGTATCAGAGCAAGTTTTAGGCACTTTATTTACATTAATTTGATCATGGTGGGTACCATTTCATGCATGAAATTTGTGGTTGCTAAAGTGGATGGTTTTGGTTTTGGCATTTTTTTTATGCTTCCATTTGATACAATTATTGTAATAAGCCTAAGGTGTATGGGCTTTAATAAATGAAGAAAGGTCTGTAATTTTTATAAAGTCATTAGAGTCCACTTTAGGTTGTAATTGATCGAAAATGGAAGAGATAAGCAAGCTGAACCGAAGAGGATGGAAGAGGCGGTTCGGGTGATTTTTCTGTCGTTGGGGACCGATTGAACGTTTTTAAGGGTTGGTTGGTCCAGTTCGTGATCGTCGGGAGCGGCTCAAGTTATTTTTAGTTATTAATGTAATAATTTAGTTAATTGCTTGCTTTAAAATGCCAAAACCAACCCACTTTAGTGTGTTTAATTAATTATGCATTATGAATGTATGTTTTAATTAAATAGTAAATGTATATGCATAAAGTATGTCATATAGATTTAAAATCCCACCATAGGCTAAGCATGTTTCATGCATTCCAAGTATGTTATAAGTGTTATAATGTATAGTATGCATGTCTTAGGGTTCCATGAGTGATAGATATAAATTGTTATATTATTGCATGGAATGGATGATTATATAAATTGTTATATAAAGCATGTTATAGGTTATTTTCAACGTCATAAAATGAGGTAGACGTTAAAATCTATAATAAAGATAACAGCATGCTCACTAAGGGTTAAGAACCGAGCACGATCAATTTTAACAGTTAAAAGGGGTCGATGTCTTATAAAATTGCGGTTACGAGAAAGCTCACCTGGCACGATCTTGTCTAAGGCTGAAGGTACTTAAGTTGACGGTTTACGGAACACCTACTACCTGGAGATCGGACCAGTACTTGAGCTTAGTTAGCCGAGTTTTATGAGCATGCTTAAGTGATTTAAGATTTAGAAAAATCACCTAGACTTAAGTTATATTTAATTAGCCGGAATATACTTAAGTAATGAGTATACCCAACCATATAAAATACTTAGTGGGAGGAAAATGGTGTATAAGATACATCGTTTTCTCTTCACGCTCTCTGTAAAATTCACACAGTGAGATTCATGCTCGGCCTCGTGTCGCCCTGGGAGCGTCCTCCATTCGGAAGGTATTTGCATGAGTCAATAACAAGGGGAATTGAGAAAGTATTTATAGTAAGTGGGAGAAGGAAGTCAACACGTCCTATGGTCTCCACCACTAGGTTGCACCGTGAGATTCCCATGTTCCGCCTGCATGTTGCCCTAGAGCAACTACCCATTCGGAGGGTCGTAACATGGGAGTCGGAACAACGCAAACTCCAGAAATGGATAGGATTTCTTAGGTCCATTCCCAACTTTGGCCTTTTCATTCGATAGCGTTGTTGGGGCCGATTTCTGAGGTCTGAAATTGGTGGGTCACACTTGCGAAGAATTACTAAGAGTTAGTATATTCTTGACCAAAATAGCGATAACTAAAACACTATAGGAACAAGAGTTATTCTGGGATTAGTGTTTAAGTCAAGAATGTCTTGGTTTAGTGAATGAGTGATTGACTGCCCCTCGGTAGCAGTTGCTCTAACTCACTAAAGTATCGTTGCAAATTAATAATGATTTGGGTACATTATTACATTTGCTAAAACTGATTGGATTAAACAGGATTAAGTCAAAATCACTAATAGAATTTTCTTTATATCACAGCATGACAAACTCAATAGTACAATTACTCGCTTCTGAGAAATTAAACGGCGACAACTACACAACTTGGAAATCAAACCTAAACACAATACTGGTCATTGATGATTTAAAGTTTGTTTTAACTGAGGAGTGTCCTCCAAACCCAAGCTCAAATGCAAACCAAACAGTTCGGGATACGTATGACAGATGGATAAAGGCAAATGACAAAGCCCGAGTGTACATTCTAGCCAGCATATCTGATGTTTTGGCTAAGAAACACGATGTTATGGGTACTGCTAAAGAGATTATGGAATCTCTAAAAGGGATGTTTGGACAACCGTCCTTCTCCCTTAGACATGAAGCCATAAAATACANTGATGTTATGGGTACTACTAAAGAGATTATGGAATCTCTAAAAGGGATGTTTGGACAACCGTCCTTCTCCCTTAGACATGAAGCCATAAAATACATTTACAACTGCCGTATGAAAGAAGGGACCTCAGTTAGAGAACATGTCCTGGACATGATGGTCCATTTCAATGTGGCAGAAGAAAATGAAGCTGTCATTGATGAGAAGAGTCAAGTCAGTTTTATCATGATGTCTCTTCCGAAGAGATTCTTCCAGTTCCTCACAAATATTGTAATGAACGAAATAGAATATAACTTGACTGCTCTTCTCAATGAGCTACAGACTTATCAGTCCCTCTTAACAAACAAGGGACAAACAGGAGAAGCAAATGTTGC
>NC_036644.1:5608395-5614378 GCF_002806865.2 Cucurbita pepo subsp. pepo
AAAAGGAGTTTGAACTACAAAAGGTTAGTATTTAAACTCATTAAGTTTTAATACTTATGAACATGCTAGTTATTTACTATAATTGATGTTCTAAGAGTGCCTAAGATCCAAATTGCTTCCGCATGTGTTATATAAACTCCATCAATTGGTATCAGAGCAAGTTTTAGGCACTTTATTTACATTAATTTGAGCATGGTGGGTACTATTTCATGAATGAAATTTTGTGGTTGCTAAAGTCGATGTTTTTTGTTTTGGAATTTTTTTAAGCTTCCATTTAATACAATTATTGTAAAAAGCCTAATGTGTATGGGCTTTAATAAGTGAAGAAAGGTCTGTAATTTTTATGGAGTCATTACAGTCCATTTTAGGTTGTAATTGATCGAAAATGGAAGAGATAGCAAGCCGAACCGAAGAAGAAGATGGAAGAGGCGGTTCAGGTGTTTTTTTTTCTTGCTGTTGGGGTCCGGTTCAACATTTCTAAGGGTTCGTTCGGCCAGTTCGTGATCCTCGGGAGCGGTTCAAGTTATTTTNATATGAATTTTCTCATGTTGCGGATCATACAACCTGTGTGTTTTGGTTCCATCCTTTATGCCGAAGTACACCATTTTTTGGCTTCTATCATCAAGATTTTTTATATATGGTTTTACAGGCTTAACATGTGTTGTACAACTGAAGACACTTAGATACTCGAAGTGAGGTGTCTTGTCGAACCATGCTTCGTAAGGGCTGCAAGTGTCTTGCGCCTTTGTCGGTAAACGATTTAGAAGATAAATCGCATGTCGTATTGCCTCACCCTAGAAAATCACTGAGACTTGCATGCTCTTGGGTAAGCTTCTTGCAGTGTTCATTAAGGTGTGATTTCTTCGTTCAACCATACTGTTTTAGTGGAGTGTACGGTGCAGTAAGTTGACGCTTGATACCTTCCTCTTCGCGAAACTTTGAGAAGTTCTGGGATAAGAACTCACCACCTCTGTTGGTGCACAAGTTTTTCAGCTTGTGATCATAATGATTTTCCACGAGTCTTTTGAATTTCTTGAACAAACATAATGTTGGGTTTTATGGCTTAAAACTCATAGTTTGTAAACAAAAACATATTATATTTTCAATAAAGTTATTATTGATGTTTATTCAGTAAAGATTGTTATTGAATAAAGTGAATTTTACGATTATTAATCTAAATCCAATAAACTAAGTACGCTCTGACTATAGTATGATTACTTGAACTATATGTAGAGACATAAGAGTAGATCAAGTTCAAGTATATAGTCAAAATGATCTATAGTACAGGGATAAGGCTGAGTACCTTATCCTGGGGACAATATGAATGCAACCCACTTTTGTATATGACATAAACAATGTGATCAATAAATTGTACATGCAGAGACATATGAGTGGGGGCGACCTATGCAATGAGTATTGCATAAGATCGGACCATGAAGAAAATCACTATCACTTTATAATGTCGTTTACTGTTGAGACCGATCTCCTTTCGATGACCTAGGTAACTCGATCTTTATCCTGAGCTAACCATGAACTCCTGTTTATTTAGAATTATCCTTAGATTTGCATGGGTGAGAGTGGCTCGAGTTTGCCGACTCAATAGGCCTCCCATTTCAGGGGTAAGACTGGGTGAATGGCTGGGGACGTGGGGTGCAAGACGGAATTCAATTATACCCACTTTTAGGGATAGAAGAGAGGTAGTTCCCTTAAGCACTGACTCTAGGTCTTGAACAAGGGGCCCCACCCTCTCATTGGCCTGAGAGGGATTCGGTTTACTGGTTGGACCACAAACCAATTGTTCATTAGAGAATCAGTGGGACATAAGGAACAAGAAGTAACTTTAGGGGTAAAACGGTAAATTGACCCAGCTCTAGTTACGAACAACCTGTGAAGGATCGACTTACTAATCATGGTTATATCAAATGGACAGAAATATATCTATAGTGAGGGGAGTGCAACTACTAGGCTATAGTGGAGTGTCCTAGTAGTTAACGAATGTTGGTTAACCAGGTTAATGAGTTTAATCGGTTAATCTTGAATCGTTGGAGCCCATGATCTATAGGTCCATTAGGTCCCTCTGCTAGCTCATATCGGACTAAACCATAGAACAGTGTGACGAGTGAGTTCGAAGTGTTCGAATTCAAATTAGGGAATATGCGTTACATATATACGATATATTTAACCGCAATTTTATTTTATTTACGAATTAAACGAAAAGAGAGAATCTGAGATATTTAAATAAGATTTAAATATCTTAATCAATTATGTGTCGGAATTGATTGGGATTGGCATTTGAATTAATATTAAATATTAATTAAATAGTTTAATTAATTATTTAATGTTACTTTAATTTGAAATTCATTATTCAAATTAATTGTTGAATTAAAATGAAGAAAGTCAAAATGTTGACTTTCATCTAATTAAAATGAAGAAAGTCAAAATGTTGACTTTCATCTAATGGAAAAATCATGTTAGTGGAATTTTGAGGTGTCAAAATTTGGTTTAACCAAACTTGCATGTTTGCCAAATAAACCCCACAAGTTTGAGTGGAATTTTGAGTGTCAAAATTTGGTTAACTCAAACATGCATGCTTGCCACATAATCCCAAACATTTGAGTGGAATTTTAAGTGTCAAGATTTGGTGATCTCAAGTTTGCATGAACATGCAAACTTGACTCTTTAAATAGAGTGATCATGATACTTGGAAGGGATTCTTCATCTTGATGAAAAACCTCTCACAAGCACTCTCTTTCACGTATACAAAATCCCTCCCAAGTTTAGTCACTCACCGGATTCCACAATCCCGTTCTAAGGCCGGAGAATAGTGGAGAAGACACTAGTGGTGGTTCGAAATCGGTTCGTGAGGCAAAAGGAGTTTGAACTACAAAAGGTTAGTATTTAAACTCATTAAGTTTTAATACTTATGAACATGCTAGTCATTTACAATAATTGATGTTCTAAAAGTGCCTAAGATCCAAATTGCTTCCGCATGTGTTATATTAACACCATCAATTGGTATCAGAGCAAGTTTTAGGCACTTTATTTACATTAATTTGATCATGGTGGGTACCATTTCATGCATGAAATTTGTGGTTGCTAAAGTGGATGGTTTTGGTTTTGGCATTTTTTTTATGCTTCCATTTGATACAATTATTGTAATAAGCCTAAGGTGTATGGGCTTTAATAAATGAAGAAAGGTCTGTAATTTTTATAAAGTCATTAGAGTCCACTTTAGGTTGTAATTGATCGAAAATGGAAGAGATAAGCAAGCTGAACCGAAGAGGATGGAAGAGGCGGTTCGGGTGTTTTTTCTGTCGTTGGGGACCGATTGAACGTTTTTAAGGGTTGGTTGGTCCAGTTCGTGATCGTCGGGAGCGGCTCAAGTTATTTTTAGTTATTAATGTAATAATTTAGTTAATTGCTTGCTTTAAAATGCCAAAACCAATTTACTTTAGTGTGTTTAATTAATTATGCATTATGAATGTATGTTTTAATTAAATAGTAAATGTATATGCATAAAGTATGTCATATAGATTTAAAATCCCACCATAGGCTAAGCATGTTTCATGCATTCCAAGTATGTTATAAGTGTTATAATGTATAGTATGCATGTCTTAGGGTTCCATGAGTGATAGATATAAATTGTTATATTATTGCATGGAATGGATGATTATATAAATTGTTATATAAAGCATGTTATAGGTTATTTTCAACGTCATAAAATGAGGTAGACGTTAAAATCTATAATAAAGATAAGTGCATGCTCACTAAGGGTTAAGAACCGAGCACGATCAATTTTAACAGTTAAAAGGGGTCGATGTCTTATAAAATTGCGGTTACGAGAAAGCTCACCTGGCACGATCTTGTCTAAGGCTGAAGGTACTTAAGTTGACGGTTTACGGAACACCTACTACCTGGAGATCGGACCAGTACTTGAGCTTAGTTAGCCGAGTTTTATGAGCATGCTTAAGTGATTTAAGATTTAGAAAAATCACCTAGACTTAAGTTATATTTAATTAGCCGGAATATACTTAAGTAATGAGTATACCCAACCATATAAAATACTTAGTGGGAGGAAAAAGGTGTATAAGATACATCGTTTTCTCTTCACGCTCTCTGTAAAATTCACACAGTGAGATTCATGCTCGGCCTCGTGTCGCCCTGGGAGCGTCCTCCATTCGGAAGGTATTTGCATGAGTCAATAACAAGGGGAATTGAGAAAGTATTTATAGTAAGTGGGAGAAGGAAGTCAACACGTCCTATGGTCTCCACCACTAGGTTGCACCGTGAGATTCCCATGTTCCGCCTGCATGTTGCCCTAGAGCAACTACCCATTCGGAGGGTCGTAACATGGGAGTCGGAACAACGCAAACTCCAGAAATGGATAGGATTTCTTAGGTCCATTCCCAACTTTGGCCTTTTCATTCGATAGCGTTGTTGGGGCCGATTTCTGAGGTCTGAAATTGGTGGGTCACACTTACGAAGAATTACTAAGAGTTAGTATATTCCTGACCAAAATAGCGATAACTAAAACACTATAGGAACAAGAGTTATTCTGGGATTAGTGTTTAAGTCAAGAATGTCTTGGTTTAGTGAAGGAGTGATTGACTGCCCCTCGGTAGCAGTTGCTCTAACTCACTAAAGTATCGTTGCAAATTAATAATTTTGGGTACATTATTACATTTGCTAAACCTGATTGTTTTAAATAGGATTAAATCAAATCACTAATAGAATTTTCTTTATATCATAGCATGACAAACTCAATAGCACAATTGCTCACTTCTGAGAAATTAAACGGCGACAATTACGCAACTTGGANATATGAATGCAACCCACTTTTGTATATGACATAAACAATGTGATCAATAAATTGTACATGCAGAGACATATGAGTGGGGGCGACCTATGCAATGAGTATTGCATAAGATCGGANGAGATTTGTTTTAACTGAGGAATGCCTCCAAACCCAGCTCAAATGCAAACCAAACAGTTCGGGATGCATATGACAGATGGACAAAGGCAAATGACAAAGCCCGAGTGTACATTTTAGCCAACATATCTGATGTTTTGGCTAAGAAACACGATGTCATGGGTACTGCTAAAGAGATTATGGAATCTTTGAAAGGNCGATCTCCTTTCGATGACCTAGGTAACTCGATCTTTATCCTGAGCTAACCATGAACTCCTGTTTATTTAGAATTATCCTNAGATGGTCCATTTCAAAGTGGGAGAAGAAAATGAAGTTGTAATTGATGAGAAGAGTCAAATCAGTTTTATCATGGAGTCTCTTCCGAAGAGCTTCTTCCAATTCCGCACAAATGTGATAATGAACAAGATAGAATATAACTTGANTATACCCACTTTTAGGGATAGAAGAGAGGTAGTTCCCTTAAGCNTAACGAACAAGGGTCAAACAGGAGAAGCAAATGTTACTATCTCTAAGAAATTACTACGAGGCAACTTCTAAAAGTGTTTTGATGAAGAAGAAGGGTAAAGGGAAAAATAAGATTCCTACTGGCCGCAAACACAAGGTTCAAAAAGCAGATAAAGGAAANAGTTATATCAAATGGACAGAAATGTATCTATAGTGAGGGGGGTGCAACTACTAAGCTATACTGGAGTGTCCTAGTAGTTAACGAATGTTGGTTAACAAGGTTATTGAGTTAAATCGGTTAATCTTGGCTCGTTGGAGCCCATGATCTATAGGTCCATTAGGTCGCTCTGCTAGCTCATATCGGACTAAACCATAGAACAGTGTGATGAGTGAGTTCGAAGTGTTCGAATTTAAATTAGGAATATGCGCTACATATATACGATATAGTTAACCGCATTTTTGTTTTATTTACGAATTAAACAAAAAGAGAGAATTTGAGATATTTAAATAAGATTTAAATATGTTAATCAAATATATGTCGGAATTGATTGGGATTGACATTTGAATTAATATTAAATATTAATTAAATAGTTTAATTAATCATTTAAT
>NC_036644.1:5616348-5628090 GCF_002806865.2 Cucurbita pepo subsp. pepo
GGTATTTCTCATTTACTAGCCCATTTAATTTTGGAGTTATGTATCACATAGGTTAAGGTTTGTAAAGGCTATATAAAGCCTTCTTTTCTTTGATTAGACATCAGATTTTGGAATTGAGAATAGAATTTCTATTTTAGCTTTGTTGAGAGCTAAACTTTCTTTGCAAATTCTTGTGTTTAGAACTTGCATGTAGAGTCATTCAAGTGGTATTGATCAAACCTCTTGTGGAGTGATTCGAATCACGAGTTTAGAAACGAGTTTTCTTTACTCTTGATCTTTATCATCAAGGCAATCTGTTCCATACTTTCCCTTGGATTGATTTCCATATCACTATGTTTTTCTCTTTGACTTTTCTCTATTTTTTCACTCAACTCTTGTTTTTCTTTCAACTCTTTTTCCTCAAACTCTTTGTTTTTTTCTTCCAACTTTAATTGATCAGCAAATACATTTGCAGAACTTAAAGGTACAAGAGTGGTTTTTATACCATCTTTTACAAGAGAATACCGATTCAAATAGCCATCATACATAACCCTCCTGTCAAATTGCCATGGTCGGCCAAGCCATATGTCTCCAACATGCATTGGTAAAATATCACAAAGAACTTCATCTTTATATTTTCCTAAAGTAAAAGATATTAAAGCTTGAGAAGTTACGTTCATTATTCCACTGTCATTGAGCCATTGAAGCTTGTAAGGTTTAGGATGGTGTTGTGTTGGAATTAGCAACCTTTTGATCAGTCATTGTATTTACGACATTGGTGCAGCTTCCACTATCAATTACAAGACTACAAGAAGTCCCCTTGACTAAATACCTTCTGTGAAATAGGTTGTCTCGTTGGTCATCAACATCATTCTCTATAACTTGAGTTTTAAGAAGTCTTCTGGTAACAAGTACCAAATGACTCCCATCTTCTAGTTCCTCCTCATTCCCCTGGATTTCCTCTTCAACTAGCTCATCATGGTCACTTTCCTCACTATCTGTGACAACTTGCCATTCTTGATGATCATGACTCCCTTGTTAGGACAATCACGACTAAGATGACCAATTCCTTGACATTTCCAACATTTGATGTTTCTATTTCTTTCTCGAATCTCCTTATATTCCTTCGCTTTCTCTTTACCCTTGGAGGTCTCAGCTTTGTTCTTTTTGTCAAGATCATACTTGTCTCCAACTTTGAAATCTATCTTTTCAATATTTGCATTCTTTTTCCAAGTGTTGAAAGTAGTAGACTTTGTGATATGAACCAAGAGACATCAATCATACAATATACTTCAATGAAGATGTGAAGAAAATATTGTTGAAGTTATCAAAAGATATTTCAATTCATGTCACATTGAAGAAGAATGAAGTTTCATGTTTTAAATTTTGGGTGGATTACAATTTAGAATAACTTAGAGTTATTGTATTTCATTATTGTATTTTAAGACTTTTAATTTACTTTAGGTTACAATTACATAATGGTTAATTATGGTCATTAAGTATGAATGTTATAACTCTTGAAATGTCTTTAGTGTTTCATTTGGAGGCTATATAAAGCCATGTAGGTTGTATCTGTAGGTAGACTTGGAAAATATAGTAAGAGAAGCATTTGTGCTTTTCTTTAGCCGATGGCTAAGTTTCTTTGCAATTCAATTCTATGTAGTTTAGGTTGCATGTAGAATCATTCAAGCTCGACATGATCAATCTTGCTTGTGGACAATTCTATGTAGTTTAAGTTGCATGTAGAATCATTCAAGCTCGACATGATCAATGTTGCTTGTGGAGTGATTCGAATCTCAATCAGTATTCTTGCCTTGAGATATTTGATCAACAAGAATCATTCAAGCTAGACATGATCGATCTTGCTTGTGGAGTGATTCGAATCTCGAACAATGTC
Source organism: Cucurbita pepo subsp. pepo (assembly GCF_002806865.2). Lineage (NCBI taxonomy): Eukaryota > Viridiplantae > Streptophyta > Magnoliopsida > Cucurbitales > Cucurbitaceae > Cucurbita > Cucurbita pepo. The sequence continues at coordinate 5,618,225 of NC_036644.1, forward strand.
CTTGCCTTGAGATATTCGATCAACAAGGTAATCCGAATCTTATTCCCCTTGTATTGATTCCTTATCTTATCATTTTGAAATATCATACCTCTTGGAGTTCTCCTTCTCCCAAGCTAGCTGCCCTTCGATTTTGACAGCAAGGTGTAACAATTCTTTGATATCAAAGTACGCTTGCCTATCCACTTGATGAGCAAGTTGTCGGTTTAACCCATCAAGAAATCTAGCCATTGTATCTTCCTCATCTTCATCAATACATGCTCTTGTTGGGTTTTATGTCCTAAAACTCATAGTTTGTAAACAAAGATATATTCTATTTTCAATAAAGTTATTATTATTGTTTATTCAGAAAAAAATTGTTATTGAATAAAGTGAACTTTACGATCATTAATCTAAATCCAATAAACTAAGAACACTCTGGCTATAGTATGACTACTTGAACTATATGTAGAGACATAAGAGTGGATCAAGTTCAAGTATATAGTCAAAATGATCTATAGTATAAGGATAAGGCTGAGTACCTTATTCTGGGGACACTATGGATGCGGCCCACTTTTGTATATGATATAAACAATGCGATCACTAAATTGTGCATGTGGAGACATGTGAGTGGGGGCGTCCTATGCAATGAGTATTGCATAAGATCGGACCATGAAGAAAACCACTCTCACTTTATAAAGTCGTTTACTGTTGAGACTGATTTTCTTTTCATTCGATAACCTAGGTAACTCGGTTTTAATCCTGAGCTAACCATGAACTCCTGTTTATTCGGAATTATCCTTAGATTTGCATGGGTGAGAGTGGCTCTAGTTCGCCGACTCAACAGGCCTCCCATTTCAGGGGTAAGACTGGGTGAATGGCTGGGGACGTGGGGTGCAAGACGGAATTCACTCCTACCCACTTTTAGGGATAGAAGAAAGGTAGTTCCCTTAAGCACTGACTCCAGGTCTTGAACAAGGGGCCCCACCCTCTCATTGGCCTGAGAGGGATTCGGTTTACTGGTTGGACCACAAACCAATTGTTTATTAGAGGATCAGTGAGACATAAGGAACAAGAAGTAACTTCAGGGGTAAAACGGTAAATTGACCCAGCTCTAGTTACGAACAACCTGTGAAGGATCGACTTACTAATCATGGTTATATCAGATGGACAGAAATATATCTATAGTGAGGGGAGTGCAACTACTAGGCTATAGTGGAGTGTCCTAGTAGTTAACGAATGTTGGTTAACCAGGTTAATGAGTTTAATCGGTTAATCTTGAATCGTTGGAGCCCATGATCTATAGGTCCATTAGGTCCCTCTGCTAGCTCATATCGGACTAAACCATAGAACAGTGTGACGAGTGAGTTCGAAGTGTTCGAATTCAAATTAGGGAATATGCGTTACATATATACGATATATTTAACCGCAATTTTATTTTATTTACGAAATAAACGAAAAGAGAGAATCTGAGATATTTAAATAAGATTTAAATATCTTAATCAATTATGTGTCGGAATTGACTGGGATTGGCATTTGAATTAATATTAAATATTAATTAAATAGTTTAATTAATTATTTAATGTTACTTTAATTTGAAATTCATTATTCAAATTAATTGTTGAATTAAAATGAAGAAAGTCAAAATGTTGACTTTCATCTAATTAAAATGAAGAAAGTCAAAATGTTGACTTTCATCTAATGGAAAAATCATGTTAGTGGAATTTTGAGGTGTCAAAATTTGGTTTAACCAAACTTGCATGTTTGCCAAATAAACCCCACAAGTTTGAGTGGAATTTTGAGTGTCAAAATTTGGTTAACTCAAACATGCATGCTTGCCACATAATCCCAAACATTTGAGTGGAATTTTAAGTGTCAAGATTTGGTGATCTCAAGTTTGCATGAACATGCAAACTTGACTCTTTAAATAGAGTGATCATGATACTTGGAAGGGATTCTTCATCTTGATGAAAAACCTCTCACAAGCACTCTCTTTCACGTATACAAAATCCCTCCCAAGTTTAGTCACTCACCGGATTCCACAATCCCGTTCTAAGGCCGGAGAATAGTGGAGAAGACACTAGTGGTGGTTCGAAATCGGTTCGTGAGGTAAAAGGAGTTTGAACTACAAAAGGTTAGCATTTAAACTCATTAAGTATTAATACTTATGAACATGCTAGTCATTTACAATAATTGATGTTCTAAAAGTGCCTAAGATCCAAATTGCTTCCGCATGTGTTATATTAACACCATCATCTCTATTCATAAGGATCTCCATTTCTTTGTAATATTCTTCAACACTTTTGGATTCCTGTTGTAAAGTATAGAGTTTCTGCTTGAGTACGGGAGAATAATGCTTAGGAATGTACCTTTTTCTCATTAATGTCTTCAATTCCTCCCACGTTTCAATTGGTTCTTCATAACTTCTCCTCCACTCTGATTTCAAAGATGTCCATCATATAATGGCGTAATCACAAAATTTAGTCACAGCAAGCTTCAACTTTCTTTCTTCACTGAAATTGTTGCAGTCGAAGACATGCTCAATTTTGCTCTCATATTGCAAATACTCTTCAGGATCAGATCTCCCATAGAAAGTTGGAATTTTTAGTTTTACTCCCCCGACTCCTTTTTCTTTTTCTCTCTCATACTGGTACTCCCTCTCAATTCTTTTTGGTGCTAAAATTTCTCTACCCCTTCTTCTAACTCTTCCTCTCCCTCGACCGACATCTCTCCCTCCCCTAGGACTATGTCCCGCTAAAAGGGTGACATTGTCATCTTCTTCATTTCCAACTCCTTCATTCAAGAGTACTTCCCTCCCTTGAAGATTACCTAAGGGTATTTCAATTCGCTCCATCCGGTCTGTCAATGTACTAATAACTTGATTCAAACGAGTAAGTGTTCCAACCTGTTCTTCTCTCCACCTAGCTTCATTGATCTCCCCCCCATTTCCTTCATCTTGGTTCATGATTGTACAAACAGTAGTGGAATATGTTTAGGACCTCACACACTCAACTCACTGATTTTACACTCAAGGACACTCGTGTTTAAACACACAAAGGTATGTTGGTTGAAAAAGTGACTAAATTATGATCAAGGTAGACTAATATATTGGTAAAGAAATTCTGATAGTAGCAAGCTATTCAAGGCAATCAAGATAAGTTAATTATGAAATAACAACAAAATAAAATAAGACGTGAACAAACAAATAAGGGACACGAAGATATTTTTGGATATAATTGCACACCGGAAAAAAAATTCCAAAAAGAAAGGACGTGAAGATTTTAAGAACGATCTAACTCTCCTTTTTACAGAATTCGAGAAATTTAGAAGTTATCTTCAAGCGTAGATTACAAGAAAAAATATATATATCAAACACAACGGTTCTAGATTTAGATGGATTAAGAAAAAAATGTGAATCGAAGTTTATTTGATCTTCAAATAAACATGCAAATGATCTAAAAAAAATGATAAATATCGTTTATAATCACAATCGTAAGAACAAATATGATAAGATTTTTTTTTTCAAGATCTCAACGTGATCTTTAGGAAGAAAGTGAGAACAAAGTGAAAAGTTGATGAATAATGGCAGAAATGACAGCAAGAAAATAAATTGACAAATTTAAAGAAAAGATAAACAATAGCAGAAATGAAAGATAAAATAATTTCTAGAGTCGGCCACAAAGATGTAAACCTAGGCTCTGATACCAAATTGATAAGGCAACCCTAATCCTCAGCCCAACGATTCAAGCTTTTGTTGAAGCAAGAACCCTTGAATCAAAGTAATTAACAGCTCCTTATACGAAATTTGGATAAACCAAGAGATAAGGCTAGAATTAGATTACCTCTTATGATCGAAGATCTAGAAGCAAGATTTGGAAACCCTGTTCTAAATTGAGTCACTCCACAATCTAACTTGATCAAGGCTTGATTGAATGGCTCGGGTGCAATTCTACCACATGAATTGATTGAAACTTAGAAAATGGCAAATATGATGCTGGAATTTCCAAGGGAAACGTCTCAATTTGAGATCTGAATTACATTCATCTACGAATCTGATTTTTACATAACATATTGCGGGTATTTATAGTATCCCGACAAAAGACGTTTGTGGTCGGGATTCAATCCCGATCTCCTTTAATCTCCACAAAAGACAAAGTCAATTTTGACCATTTGACCATTGCAAAATGAAAACAAAAAAACAATAAAATCTTTTAACAAATGTTAATATGTTTGAGTGGTTAAAGAAATAAGCTTGAAATCTATTGGGTGAAAGGTTTAAATCCTGTTGTTGACATTTTAAAGTTTTCCAACTTCAACCATGCAAATATTCAATTGTCCTTCATCTCTATTAGCTTATAATTCTACGAATGATGGTTGAACCGAGCCGATTCTTATAAAAAAACTGTGCTTCTTCACCTTGTATCGTGTAATAGGTGTGCTTCTTCACCTTGGATCGTGTAATAGGTCCATTTGGAACATCGTGATTCTTATCAAAAAACCGTGCTTCTTCACCTTGATTCGTGTAATAGGTCCAGTTGGAACATTTGGAACATCGTGATTCTTATCAAAAAAACCGTGCTTCTTCACCTGATTCGTGTAATAGGTCTAGTTGGAATATTTGGAACACCGTTATTCTTATCAAAAAACCGTGGGTTCAGTTGCACCTTGATTCATGTAATAGGTCCAGTTGGAATATTTGGAACACGGTTATTCTTATAAAAAAAACAGTGGGTTCAGTTGAATAGGCCACACTAATTTCTGACCTCCTCTCAATTTTCCAACTTCAACCATGCAAATATTCAATTGTCCTTCGTCAATCGTATCAGCTTCTAATTCTACAAATGATGATTGAATCGAGCCGATCCAATTTTGTCGATGAAGAATGAATGTTTGTTGAATCTTCTTCATGAATGTTTGTTGAATCTTCTTCACCTTGGATCGTGTAATAGGTCCAGTTGGAACATTTGGAACACCGTGATTCTTATCAAGAAACCGTGCTTCTTCACCTTGGATCGTGTAATAGGTCCAATTGGAACATTTGGAACACCGTGATTTTTATAAAAAACTGTGCTTCTTCACCTTGGATCGTGTAATAGGTCCAGTTGAAACATTTGGAACACCGTGATTCTTATCAAAAAACCGTGCTTCTTCACCTTGGATTGTGTAATAGGTCCAGTTAGAACATTTAGAACACCGTGATTCTTATAAAAAAATCATGCTTCTTCACCTTGGATCGTGTAATAGGTCCAGTTGGAACATTTGGAACACCGTGATTCTTATCAAGAAACCGTGCTTCTTCACCTTGGATCGTGTAATAGGTCCAATTGGAACATTTGGAACACCGTGATTTTTATAAAAAACTGTGCTTCTTCACCTTGGATCGTGTAATAGGTCCAGTTGAAACATTTGGAACACCGTGATTCTTATCAAAAAACCGTGCTTCTTCACCTTGGATTGTGTAATAGGTCCAGTTAGAACATTTAGAACACCGTGATTCTTATAAAAAAATCATGCTTCTTCACCTTGAATCGTGTAATAGGTCCAGTTGGAACATTTGGAACACGATTCTTATAAAAAAAACTGTGATTCTTATCAAAAAAACTGTGCTTCTTCACCTTGATTCGTGTAATAGGTCCAGTTGTAACATTTGGAACACCGTTATTCTTATCAAAAAAACCGTGGGTTCAGTTGAATAGGCCACACTAATTTCTAATCTCATACAAACATATTGTCAAAAAATTATTTATGGTTCCAGAAACTAGACTAAGTGGATCTACCAAATAAAATTTGGAGCAATTCATTTACCGGAAGCTCGAGAACCAAGGCCCTAAATATCAACTATGAGGTAAGTAGTCATCATGGAATTCTTTTTTAAAAATACTTCTATGAATCGCTTGAATTTTAATATAAAATTTAAGTTAAGAATGAATTTAAGGAATATGGAAAAAAAACACCAAGAACCGTGAGTTAAGACTATAAATTGAGCATTTTGCTCGAAAAATAAGTGACATTAAATAACCTACTAATTGAACTCCGCTGCCCATGAAATTTTAAGTTGAAAATAGTATTATGTATTAAATTTATATATGAAATTTGGTGTTCATTGGATACGGATAAGGGGCAAAACAAAGTAACGCTGCAAAATGACTATAATGCCCCTATAGTAACATAAGGCCGGTTCATGACTTAAATGACCTCTAAATGTCATAAAATCTTAATTGAAGACCTAGCGTGACTACATAACACTGTGTAGGAAGTTTAATAGTCATTGCAATTCATGTAGAGACGGAACCAAGGATTAAATGTAAAATGACTAAAATGCCCCTACATAGCTAGACCTTTGTTAGGATATAAGGAATTCTATAAAGTTGTTAGGATATAAGGAATTCTATAAAGTTGTAAAGTCATTAGAATATGTCCAGGACCAAGAATGAGGTGAAAGGACAAAAATGCCCCTAGATTTCTTCAAGTTATTTTAAAGGCCGAAAATACTCCAAATGACTTGAGGCTTGGAGTAAAATCTATAGGTAAGGGCATGAACATTTAAGAATTCAAAAAGTTTGGAAAGAACTTAAACTAAGAAAAGAAATGATGAATTACCAAAATGCTCTATAAGGATTCTAAGAAGTTTCGAAGGCACAAAGGATCATCGTGATCCCTTACAAAAGGCCTACATGTGACCTTGTAATTAAGCAGGTAAGGAATTAGAAAAGGCTTGGGGTATGAGTCAAGGTTTAAAGGAAACCACGAACTATTCCTAAAGACCCCTAATAAGGATTCATGGTTTGCTTAAGAACTTCCAAAAACATGTTAAAACCTTATTAAAGACTTAGATATTGTGACAAGTTCACGTGTACATGATCTACGATTTTGGGATTACAACTTAAGGAGTCATGATAAGACCTAAGCATGGTTGTGATCTAACATTAATCTTTGGAGCAAGAACTCAAGAACCAATAAGACTAAGAAGACGCTCGAAAAAAGAGTACCTAGAAGAGAGCATAGCACAAGTCCTAACACTGCGAAGAATTAGGAACATGGAGACATGAAGGAACTCATACCTAACAAGAATACGTTTGGAGTAAGAATCAAGACTCGAGTAATAAAAGATGAAAATACCCCTACTAACCTCATTACAAGAATTAATGAAATTTTCATGAACCTCCAGAGAATTATGGTAGGTACGATGTTATGAAAAACTCGTGCTCATGATGAAGATATGATGACTTTGGGGCCATGAACTCTAAGCCTACCATGAAGTTAGGGTGGGTCACAAGTATGCATTATTTTAAGGATAGTCCATGAAGTTATGCCAAGAATGCTACCTTAAGGGCATAAAAAAGCAAAGAACACTACACACCCCATGCCCTAAATTTACCATGACCCACATAAATGTTAGACATAAATATTAGGTAATACTCTAATCATGACTTAAATGACCTATGACCTCCTACCATGCATGTCATGTTTCGACTTCACATTTTCTCTCACCTAGACGAGATGCCCTACATCATGCAAGAGAGACGCCTCGTGCTGTTTCTTACAGGATGTCACGTTTATGTTGCACACCAGTCATGTGACCTTTTAGGTTCTCAAGAGAGTAATCATGGGGTATAATAAGGATGTCAGGTTGACTACATGTCGTGGCTCGTGATATAAGAGAGTACATTAGCTGAGCCATAAATCAAAAATATCCTTATGAGAATAAAAGTATAAAATGACATGACACTTAAAAAAAAAAAAAAAANAAAAAAAAAAAAAAAAAAAAAAAAAAAAAAAAAAAAAAAAAAAAAAAAAAAAAAAAAAAACCTATGAAAGTTATACACTAAGGTCAAGAATTATTCCAAGAAAGAGGGCATTCAAGAACACACAATTCAAGTCTTAAACCTACCCGAACATAAAAACCGGTAGGTATCATTATAAACCACCCAAGATCTTCTATGATATATCAAAACTATGGGGTCACGTTACAAGGGATGCATGTATTTTTTGGAGCCTCTATATGTCAAATTTGAAACCCGACCTAAGGGATGTCAGGACAGTCATGGGCTAGATTTGAATCTCAATCTAAGGGGATGTTGGGGCCACCATGGGCCAAATCCAGAATGTAGATCGGTCCACATCCTAATATAAGTTTTCAAGATAATGAGTAACCAGAGGAATTTCCTCCTAAGGAAAGGGAATAAAGTACTAATGAATTATAACATGGTTCAAAATCCAAGTCTTTGGATTAAGAACTTAGAATCTCAAAGCTATGGTCCTTACATCGGAACAAAGGTTAAAAACTCAGAACTTGGAATCAAGGTCTTTGGACTAGATCAGGATGAAAACTCAGAACTCAAGAATATAATCTTAGGGTTTAAGTTCTTAGGATAAGAACAAGAACATGACAATAAAGAGTGTGTTGCTTTAGCATACCGAAGACATGATTAAGAGACTACAAGTAGGTTACTTATTCAGTCTTTGTACTTATTCCTATTCTCTCATATTTTTTAGGTCACAAGAACGAGCTGGTCAAGGGTGGAAGCGAATCTGGAGTAGGTTACATACAGAGTCACACAGTGTTTAACCGTTTTAATATTTTAAAGTGTTTTGTTTACCGGACCCAATGTATTTAAACTTTGTTTTAGTTTTGTAAACAAAATATATTTATTTGTGTTTTTTGTTTCTAGTGCAAAAAATTCTACCGTATTATACTATGAATTCTTAATAAGTCACCGCTCATAAAAATTGGGCCGTGAAAGATAAGAATATCTCCCTAACAAAACATGTACTAGTAAACCAATTTAAGTTTACGGTGCTATATCTAGAGCGGTTTACTGGTTGACCTAGGTCAGTATGTTTCCAATAGACTACGCACCCCAAGATCATGAATGGTGATCGGAGGTCTAAACTTGAGTGCACCTAGAGATTGGATTATCCTCGAGGAGCTAACACCGAGTGTTCTTGAAACTTGAGATGAGATATAAACCGCATGACTCCCCTATAACTTAGTAGACCTTCACGGCATCCAGGAATGACTCAGGAAGCTTAAGATGGTGTCACTAGAGTCACCTCCTATCTCCTTTGCTACACCCTAAACGTTAACAATACCCTACCCACCAAAATGGAGAAGCATATTAGATGAATTTGAAAACTCTCTTAAAATAGCATTAAATATATTCTTCAAAAAAGTTTTGATGGGCTTGAAGAAAAAGAAAAGGAGATTTTCCTGGATATTTCTTGTTTCCTAGTGGGAGAAAAAATTGACTACATTAAGCATACTTTAAACGCATGTCATCTGAATCCAGATCATGGACTTACCGTCCTTGATGATCTTTCACGAATTAGGGTTAAAAATGATACAGTGGAAACATCATCAATACAACCTCAATAAGTCAAAACATCATCAATACAACAATTTACATTCACATTCCATGCAAGGTAAAACATAACATATTCTACCTTCTAATAAATATAGAATCAAGGCAACAATAATGCAGTAAATTATAATACAATCAATGGTGTAAAAGTCCAATTATGAGTTATATTTTATAATGAGCCAAGCAATAACAACATACACAATCAACCACATTTCATTTTTTTATCTTAAGCAAGACATACCTGACGGAGACGGGGCACCGACGGTGGGACCATGGAACATGCCAAGCCTACATCGTAGGCTAGTCTACACAAGATCTATAACCTGGCTCTGATACCAACTGTAACGACCCGAACTTTTCTACTTAATTTAAGGTCGCTACTGTATACATACCATAAACATTGAATGCGGAAGACTTCATTTAAATTCCATAAAACATAACCTTTATCTTAAAACACAGCCATGGACTTACGTGTTTCGAAAACATCTTTAAAATGACACAACAAAAGACCCGAAATAAAATAAATAA
>NC_036644.1:5629503-5656371 GCF_002806865.2 Cucurbita pepo subsp. pepo
AAGTCAACCTATGTGAGCCCATGACATCAGTTCCGAGTTTCAATTTCTACAAAATTGTTTCTCTAATTTATATTGATCCATGTGTTATACTTCATGCGAACGTTAGAGTCTTTGCCTGAGTTAGGTCTTGAAATATTTATATACGTTTGTTATAGTATTATTTTCATATAAACCATTTAATACCCATTAAAATTTTCCAGATATTCTATTTAAACACTTTAACATTTTCCAGATAATTTCAATTATATTCACAATTTCCCCCTGTCTCTTACTGTATTTCCCTTCTTTTAATTATCGGCCAGGATGACTTTTAATATCATTAAATAATATAAAAGAAAAACTACTTAAATGCAAAATCCTTTTAATATCATCAAATAAAATAAAAGGAAAACTATTGAGCTCTTGAAATGCAAAATATTTTTCTAGCAAAATATCTCTCACTACCAAAACTAAATCTGAACCTTTTTTTTTGTGTTTGTTTTTGCCGAGAAGAAATTCTGATACGTTAAATCTGTTTAACCCTTCTTCTTTAGTTTTGTTTGCTACCTTTTCAATCAGGTTAGCAATTATTTTGGCCAATTTAATGATTCTATTTTTTTCTGCTATTGATTGTGACCATCTTTCTAACCAGGTAAATTGCTAAATAAAACTAAATAATTGGATAAAAAAAGAGGAGATCTGATATATAACTTACATAAAAATCTCAAATCTCTCTCCCATGTAAATCTTGATCATCTCTGCAAACTCATCTCCTATAAATTTGAGTATTTTTGTTTTCTCAAATTTGACATTTTTCATTTCTGTTTCACAGGAACTATCGGGAGGAGAGATTGTTGGGGAAGTGACTAGGAATAATTATTTTTATTTACTTATTTATTAATTTATTATTATTATTATTTTTTTTTTGTTACATCATAATAATTTTTTTTGTTCTTTATAATAATTTTTATTTATTTATTTATTTATTTTTGGCTGTTACCAGAAATCAATCCTAAGACGAAGGCATGTTCTTGGAGGTGCGAATTAGATTTGATGGACGGCGAGGATTTGGAAGAAAGGGTGTGGGCGAAGGACAAGAAAGAGGGGAAACTTTCTCTCTAAAAACTCATCACCATCTTCATCGTTTGCTCGGTTACAAAAATAAATAAGAATGTTCTAAGAGGAAAATAGGGAATAATAATATATCCCTTTTCTTACCCTACGTCTAATCCGACTTGGCTCTAATTGCATATGTTTTGCAAACTCGTAAACTCAAAAGATTTATTATTAATTATTATATGATCCATTTGTATAAATGACGGTAAGTTCATAATTTGAATTGAGATAGACATGCATTTAAAGTATATTTAACTTGAGATCACATGCATTTAAAGTATATTTAACTTAGTTAACCTTCTTCCCTTCCTCAATCTTTAAAGATACTCTCTTCCTTCAAAATACGTAGGTTATACCAAAAGGAAAGAAGAATAGGGAACCACCAACGACATTAGGCTTAAATGGTTTATGAAGATTATAATTATCAGTTGAGTGAGAATATTAACGTATGGATTTAATATAAAAAATAGAGACAGGAGAGAATTTGGGTCAAAAATAACCATTTAGAAATTTCAATGTACATTCGAATGAATTCTCTAGGAAAGTCACCACCGAGTGTAATGCCCTATGGCATAAGAATTAACATGCATGGAAATATTAACGAGAGAGAAAAATGAAATATGAACAAAGAGAAATAAAATGAAAAGAGATAAACCTAGTTGATTGATATTATATCCACAATGTTGTCGGGACTTTTAACCCACCATTCACAGCGAATGGCATCCATTTTTTGTCTACACAAAGGGTAGTTTGGAATTTCTTGAAGAAACTTGCAATTACTCAATTGGAGATGCTGCAAGGTCGTAAACTTATGGAGACATGAGGGTAGACGAGAGAAAATGTTTTATGACAAGAATAGACTAGATAAGAATGGGTGACATCACACAAAATTTCCAAAAATTTTGCATTTGATATGTTGCAATTTTCAAGATCAACAAAGTGAGATGAGAAAACATAAGCTCTCTTTTGAAACAGATAAATGGAGAAATTCTGAACTCGACGAAGTTTCCATAGACGAAGTTTCCATGATTTGAAGTATTGGATGGACGGTTGAGCCCAATTTATGGGGGAAGCATTTCAAATCTAGAACACCCACCTGTTAACGAAGATTTGATAACAAATAAATTGTTTAGGGGTATGTGAGTACGATCGATGTTGCTTTGGCTTCCGCTACATTCATTTGTATCAGAGCATTTTGGTTGTGGCATTAGAGTACAACAATCGATATCAGCATTTTGGTTGTGCCATTGGGGTACAACAATTAGTATCAAAACATTTTCATTGTAGAGTTAGGGTACAACAATTGGTATCAGAGCATTTTGGTTGTAGCCGGGAGTGTAACTTTGTACTTTCTAGATATAAGGGTGTGTAAGTATGTTTTAATACACAACCCTTCTTTAACAATGTCGGGAATAAAATCAGCTTCATTCCTGTTACACCTGTCGTTAACCACATAATCATATTAAAGTTAAAAATGACAAGCTAAATTGCATCTTGAGACACACTGTGTAACGCCCCTAATTTTCTCTAACCTAATTAGCGACGTTACCTTATACTCGTATAACGAAAGTACGAAAATATATGTAAGACAACCTCAATAACGACAATACGTTCATTATTATAAGTAGTTCATACCTGGGAAAAAACAATAACGACAACCTAACTAAGAAATATTCAATAGATAACTAGAAGAAATAATTGCAATAACTATCATCCGAGGGAGTCTAAACAAGACGCCTACGACACTACAAGCCTTTCCTAAGACTTCCATGGCCTTCGCAGCATTCACCATCAGCCGTACATGGGGGCCTTGCCCTTACCTGAAAATATAGGTAGCACGTGGCTTGAGTATTATATAAAATACCCAGTAAGTCGCCCCGCTGTTGGGGTTAAGCATACAACATACATTAGGATACATGCGATCACATACAATACACATACATAAGCACAAGTGTCAAAAGAAAGAAAACGAGAGGGGGCCTGTCTTCCATTCCTTCCCATATCCTTAGGCCCTTGCTTTGTCCAGGTAGGGTGGATGCATGGTACTTTCCCACGCATGGCCTATGTGCGTGACTGTGGGCCCACCAGGCGAGCTCCCTGGGCCTACCTTGGTCGGGTACGTATGACATACAATACCGGACGCCACGAAAAAAGAAGGGCCTGCATGATATCATAGCGAACATAATATCGAATGTATGCGTCTGTACCATCATTAGCATAACGGGGAAGTACCCCATGTACATAACACATAGCGTGCATGAGGTCCTTAAGATTTACCTCCATAGTATTATACATACAACGTTTCATCCCCTCACAGCATTACATAGCATAACTGGGTTAAACATCGATTAAGCATATCGTAGCATACTAGTCATCACATTCATGGCATGCGAAGTTCTCATTACAATCGTGACATGTCAATCAAGCTCATGCATACAGGGTAGCAAATCATGACACAAACATCACATACATAAACATGACATACATCAGCGTTTCACGGCAAGAAACATATAACCTAGCATACATCAACAACACACATGGTGCATGCAAGGGCCATAGGGAAAGCACCATCATACATACATAACTAACACCAACAGTAAGGTTACTTACCTCCTTGGCCTTGGCCGAAGTCACTCACAACGCTAACTCCGGCGCCTAACTACCTCCTATAAGATCACATGACCACTTAGAGCCATTTCACAACTAGTTCTTATGCTTAGCTATCAAGGTACGTCCCTATCACAAACTGTTTTATCAAAATGGAGTTATACTGACCTTAGATGGTTGAAACAAGGGTGGGAATAGCTCTAGAAGGGTCGAAAACCTAGGAATCAGTATATTATTCGTATGTCGAGCCGCACCTCCCCTAAGAGCACGTTCTATGGTTGGCTGGGGAAGCAAAGATATACAACCTTGGCAAGAACGAGGTTCCGCGGAATATATGCCCCATGCTTTAGGTTCTTTCAATTCTGTGGGTGGCATGTAGCTAATTAATGCAGTCAAGTATGTCTCGCGGTTAGCTACCTCTCGTTTTGTTCTAGGATTCTTCCTATTCGTGTAGGTCATTCATTTATGGCATGCAGGAAGGGCTCGGGCAGCTGCCGCAGGCTTTGAAGGAATTGATTGTTCGTTTGAACCAACCAACCNGGTTCCGAGCCTGGAGTGCAACGGAGCCACCGATGGGCTGCGAAGATCGCTGACGACGCAGGGTTTCTGGACGCGTCGATGATTTGGGCCGAAATGGAGCGAGGCCTAGCGGGGGTGTCCGAATGCGGCCTACGAGGTGCGGGCTGTACGCTAGCCGAGACAAACTCGTGGAATGCCCGAAGGATCGACCCACGCCCGCCGCTTCGTCTTCCTCGCCCGAAAGCTTTGACAAACCCTAATCACAGGACTTGACTATGTTGCCGGTTGAATCGTCGTTGTTTGTCCGTCTCTGATGGTGCGTCTGTCCTTCCTTGCCCCAACGTACCCTGGCACCCACTCCTACTTAAGGCTCGCGGCGTTATCGATCTCCCACCTCGATCTGACTACCTCTCGCTCTCGCTCACGGTACAACAATGACTTGCTCACAGAAAGGCGGCCACTTAGACCCTAGGGTTTAATGGGGTCTGAGGAAGATCTCGCCGAAAATCTTACGATTTTCGACGCGTTTTTTTTTTTTTTTTTTTTNACTGAATCCTTTAATATTAAGAATATATACTTAGGTCTGAGATGCCAACCAGACAAGTTGACTGCCATAGTTAAAAGCTTCCCTCCAAATATGGATTTTCATTTTGAACTCAACTTGATGTTTGGCCAATGCTTCTCCAAAACTTCTCCATTTGTTTTAGTATAATTGATGGATCCACATTATAGAAAATTGGCAAAACTTGTTCTTAAATTTCTTACGTTCGATTATTTTCACCAATTCATTCGAACACCAGTAAGAAGATGCATAATTTTCAGAGAATATAACAATAGAGATCAAAACTCCTTTTATAGATTGGAAAAGAGATTCAGAGATTTGTTCACCCCTTTCGAGCTTGTCGGCTATGAAGACATTGACACACTTTTTGCCGCAAAATCATGACAAGATGAATGGTGAAATTGGATCGAGTATCCTCCCCTCTAAAACTCAAATCAAACTTGTGGGCTCTTAATAATCTGACCACTTCTGTATAGGAGAGGATGCGTGTGGGTGCATTTTCTAGACAGTTTCCTTTGCTTTGCGTTTGAAATTTGTTTTGAGTTATTCATAACCAAACATCATAATAAAAGAAAAGCATGAAAGTCAAAAGGTTTGGTAGTTTCTACCCACTTATAAATACTAATAAATACTAGTTTGTCCACTTGATGGGAAGTTTTTATTTTCTAAACTTTATCAAATGTTTATGTCCACGTATGTTCATGAAAAATATTTAAATTAATAAGTTAAAATACTAATAATTATTAATATTATACTATCATTAATATATATATATATATATATATATATATATATATATATATATATATATATTTGATGTATTATTGATATTTGTTACGAAATCATCTTATTTACTTTTTGTTGTTGTTTGCAACTTGAGATGTCTATTTTATTTGTGGGACTGGGTCCCAACTTGAACAGGGAGGGAATTTCCTATTTAGACACGAAGGGAATGAGAAACATTTTCCCCCGTTAGATAAACGGGTAGGGATGGGATTATATTCTCCATCCCCATACCCTCCCAATTCTCTACCCCATCTTCGCTTAGTATTAATATATTTTTAACATAGATATATATATATTCTTGTTGGGTATATTAAAAAATGAATTAGTTAATTTTGAGACCATAATTGTGTTGGGATTTATGCCCTAAAGCCTCTGTAGTTAATTATTTAGTTTTTTAACAATAATTTATATTATTTTATTTGTGATTTAATTGTTATCCATAATATGAAAATTCAAGGTTATTAATATAATCTTGAACAGTATGTGGTTGACATACAAGAGGATCGTGTTTAAGTAATAACCCAAAGAGTCTATAGTATATGGATAAGGTTGGGTGCCTTATCCTGTTGACACTATTGATACGGCTCACTTTGTAATCGTTACAAATGATATGATCCAAATCATTCATGTGGAGACATGTAAGTGGGGGCATCCTATACAATGAGTTTGTATGAGACTGGACCAAGAAATATTTAATCTCTCTTTATAAGTTCGTTAATTGAGAAGATTAATATTTCAAATGATGATCATATGCGACTCGATCTTAATCTTGAGTGAGTTATGAACTCTTGCCTGTGACGGCTTGTCCTTTAATTTACATGGGTGAGAATGGCTCTTTTAGCCGATTCAATATGCCTACTATTTTGGGGACTTGACCAAATAGGGAGTTGGGAACATAATATCATGAGATGGAATTCACTCTTTTCCATATAAGGAAAGTAGATGAGTTGTTCTCTTAAGTACTAATTCCGGGACTTGAACAATGGGCCCCACCCTCTCATTGGCCCGAGAGGGACTTGGTTTATGATTGGATCATAGACAAATTTTTCATTAGAGAATAAGTGGTACTTAAGGTGAAAGATGTAATTACAGGGGTAAAACATACTTTTGACCCAACTGTAATGATATGAACCAAGAGATATCAATCATACAATATACTTTAATGAAGATGTGAAGAAAATATTGTTGAAATTATCAAAGATATTTCAATTTAAGCCACATTGAAGACGAATGAAGTTTCATGTTATAAATTTTGGGTAGATTACAATTTAGAGTAATTTAGAGTTATTGTATTTCATTAATGTATTTTAAGACTTTTAATTTACTTTAGGTTACAATTGCATAATGGTTAATTATGGCCATTAAGTATGAATGTTACAACTCATGGAATGTCTTTAGTAGTTTCATTTTGAGGCTATATAAAGCCATGTATGTTGTATTTGTAGAAAGACTTGAAAAATATAGTAAAAGAAGCATTTGTGCTTTTCTTTAGCCAATGGTTAAGTTTATTTGCAATTCTATGTAGTTTAGGTTGCATGTAGAATCATTCAAGCTCGACATGATCAATCTTGCTTGTGGAATGATTCGAATCTCAAACAAGTGTTTGAGATATTTGATCAACAAGAATCATTCAAGCTAGACATGATCGATCTTGCTTGTGGAGTGATTCGAATCTCAAACAATGTTCTTGCCTTGAGATATTCGATCAACAAGGTAATCCGAATCTTACTCCCCTTATAGTGATTTTCCCATATCATGTAATTATGAACAACTCGTGAAGGATCGACTTGCTTGTAATGATTATATCGATGGGCATAACTTGTCCTACAGTGCATAAGAGTGCAACTCTAGGTTTATAATGGAGTGACCTATAGTTAATGAATGGAAATTGATTAATTAAAAAGTTTAATTAATTAATTTTGTATTATTGGAGCTTATAATTTGTATTCATAAGGTACCCTTGCTAGCTCAGAGTAGTTCAATTTATTTGAAAGAAAATTTGGAATGTTCAAATTGATATTTAATATATTAGATATATTAAATATAGTGGAGAAAATAAATTTAATTTGAAATGTCAAATTAATATTTAATNGAGTAGTTCAATTTATTTGAAAGAAAATTTGGAATGTTCAAATTGATATTTAATATATTAGATATATTAAATATAGTGGAGAAAATAAATTTAATTTGAAATGTCAAATTAATATTTAATAAAAAAAAAAAATATATTTAATTTGAAATGTTCAAATTAATATTTAATATATTAGACATGTTAAATATAAATAGAAAAAAATATATTAATTTAAAGGGTTCAAATTAATAGTTAATATATTAAATATATTAAAAAGAAAAAATATATTTATTGTATTTATACAATTAAATATTAAATCAATTAATGTATTTTATTTGAAATTTAAATGAGATTCAAATTAATTAAATATATATTAGGATATCTTATAATATCTAAATATGATTATATAAGATATAATATCTTAATATATAAAATATGCAAATATATTATTTGGCAAAGATTCTCCGAGAGTCTTTATAAATAGGACACTCGGGTTGAGCCAAACATACATCAATCTCTCCCACTTTCTCTAGAGAATGAAATTATATATCCAGAGAATTCTCGAAACTCTTCTTCTCCGATCCCTTTGNTCATCTTTGCTATATTGAAAATTTTGAGAGGTGAGAATGAGAGCTTCATTTGTGTAAATGAGTGTANTCAAGTCATAGCAAGGAAGATCTCGTGGAATGTTGAAAAGCTTTTGCAGGGTTTGAATGAGTCTTGCAACCTAGGGTTTCTACAGAGTTAGAGTTTTTACTCTTCTATTTATTGTTTTATTTTAATTCTTAATAAAAATCAAAACGGTTCCCAATGCTTTCGCTACTGGATGAAGAGTTCATTCCCTTCAAATTGTATATTTAAACTCAAGACTATGTTATAGATTTTTTTAAATTGTTTTAAACTATGTTGTAATATTGGTACAAGATTATATATATATATATATATTTTTGTTACCGAATATATTGATTTATTAAATTTTTTTACAATCTTTGAATAAAGATTATATTGAAAAATGAAAATCAATTGAAAAGTTGGCCGAGATGAGGAATGAAATGGAAGACGTCTCCATCCTCACCCGGTAAACATCTCTATTGGTAGCGGCCAAGACCTTCCCTCCATGTTTGACTAATTCATTGTTCAAATATTTTAGTTTATTTTGATTCAAGTGTAGCCTTGTTTAAAAAAATGTTGAGAAAGTAGTTATTTCTTGCGTCCATCTATGATGCCCAATTCTTCTTCAAATATTTTAGTTTATTTTCATTCAAATGTAACATTCTTTAAAGAAAATGTTGAGGAAGTAGAAACAATAGTGAAAATATGAGTGAAAATATGGACTAAATGTTTTATCCATCCTTAATAATTTGTTTTATAACAATCCAAGTCCACCGCGGGTACACTGTCGAGTATCTGGATCTAATATCATTTATAACAGCACAAGTCCACCACTAATCGATATTGTCCACTTTAACTCATTACGTATTACTATAAGCCTCACAGTTTTAAAGCACGTCTATTATGGAGAAGTTTCCATGCCCATATAGATAATGTTTTGTTCTTCTCTGAAACCGACACGTGGGAATCTCACAATTTGTTAATTGAAAAGATAAATATCTTACAAAATGATTGTACGTCACTCAATCTTAGGTAAGAATAAAATTTCATAAGATACAATTAACTCTTTCTCATCTAGAGTTTTAAAACAATTGGTATCACACCATTTAAATGTTTGTTTCAAAACTTGAACAAAAAAACTCCGACTTGGAATTTAGTTTTAGTTGAATATTAATAAGATTGTGAGATAAGTATATTAAAATGGGTTAAATAAAAATGTTAGTTTTTACAAATTTGTAGATCATATTTACTCGACATACAACACAGTAACAAAAGAACTCTCCGATTGTGAACATGTTGAACGATGAAAATAATGACTTGAGGGATGATATTCTAAGGGTCTTTCTAACTTTTCCATGTGTTACCAACGAGGCCACTCTCGCATATAATGTCTTTTACATCATGGATATAATGTCTTTTACATCATCGGTATAGTGTCTTTTACATCATCAATCCTTGAAAATCTTGTAAAATTCAAATGACCATCACTATCGACCGTATCGTTCACATGGTCAAATATATATCCACCATCAAAAACTCTTAGGTATTTTTGGGAAGATATGCTTGTGTTACAACTTCGAGATCCTCCACAAAATCCAAGTTTATCCATTTCAATAAACCCACCCCAATCATTTAAAGCATTTCTCCCAAAGGAATGATCCACTAGTTTATCAAATATAGATTTGGCGAGTGTCGTCTCTGCCATGCCTTCCATGCCACTTATCCTTGTAACGCCATAACATGTTACGTGTAAGGGAAAGTTGTTAAGTGGTTGTATTTTGGAATCAATTTCAACTGGAAAGTTCTGTGCATGCAACATTGCATTGCAATCTGATCTGGCGGAGACTTCTTGAGCGAAGGATTTGATGANCTGTCTTTTACATCATCAATCCTTAAAAATCTTGTAAAATTCAAATGACCATCACTATCAACCGCATCGTTCACAATGTCAAATTCATACCCACCATCAAAAACTCTTAGGTATTTTTGGGAAGACAGTCTATTGCTTGTGTTACAACTTCGAAATCCTCCACGAAATCCAAGTTTATCCATTTCAATAAACCCACCCCAATCGTTTAAAGCCTTTCTCCCAACGTAATGATCCACTAGTTTATCAAATATAGATTTGGCGAGTGTCGTCTCTGCCATGCCTTCCATGCCACTTATCCTTGTAACGCCATAACATGTTACGTGTAAGGGAAAGTTGTTAAGTGGTTGTATTTTGGAATCAATTTCAACTGGAAAGTTCTGTGCATGCAACATTGCATTGCAATCTGATCTGGCGGAGACTTCTTGAGCGAAGGATTTGATGACATCCCTGTGCCATTATCAACATCATACACATCAAAATAATATATATATGAAAATGAGCATAGTTTACTCAAAACAACACAAGAAACCAATCAATAAAGTTGGCAAGGATGTAAGCTCACTCACCAGCTTCCCAATTCCACCGATTGATCATAATCTGTATAGATTACTCCTTGCCCCTTAATATCATTTTGTATCCCATCGACCTCATCAGTGAGATGGACACCACAGCTTCTTATAGTTACGTTAACCTCACGACTTTTAACAACTTCAAACCAGACTATAACATCATTCCAATCATTCGTCGCTAAGGAGCTACTAAATGTTGGAGAAGAAGTTGTTACTAACCATGTATATTCTGATGTTGATGGTGCGAATTTTCTCATAAAAGAACTTTGGAGTCTATACCCGATGAATATGTTACATGAAATTAAGGCTTCTCCTTCATATGAATCTCCATCTACTCTGAACTTAGCAGAAGTAGCCAAAGTTCTTTCTATATTGTGATCATGTCGAAAGTTAACCTTTATTGAATTTGATATAGTCTGGTGGCTGAACCATTCTGGAATTTCAATGTTCATTAGAATGAACTCTCTAGGAAAGTCACCTNACAAGGATGTAAGCTCACTCACCAGCTACCCAATTCCACCGATTGATCATAATCTGTATAGATTACTCCTTGCCCCTTAATATCATTTTGTATCCCNAACATCCCTGTGCCATTATCAACATCATACACATCAAAATAATATATATGAAAATGAGCATAGTTTACTCAAAACAACACAAGAAACCAATCAATAAAGTTGACAAGGATGTAAGCTCACTCACCAGCTACCCAATTCCACCGATTGATCATAATCTGTATAGATTACTCCTTGCCCCTTAATATCATTTTGTATCCCATCGACCTCATCAGTGAGATGGACACCACAGCTTCTTATAGTTACGTTAACCTCACGACTTTTAACAACTTCAAACCAGACTATAACATCATTCCAATCATTCGTCGCTAAGGAGCTACTAAATGTTGGAGAAGAAGTTGTTACTAACCATGTATATTCTGATGTTGATGGTGCGAATTTTCTCATAAAAGAACTTTGGAGTCTATACCCGATGAATATGTTACATGAAATTAAGGCTTCTCCTTCATATGAATCTCCATCTACTCTGAACTTAGCAGAAGTAGCCAAAGTTCTTTCTATATTGTGATCATGTCGAAAGTTAACCTTTATTGAATTTGATATAGTCTGGTGGCTGAACCATTCTGGAATTTCAATGTTCATTAGAATGAACTCTCTAGGAAAGTCACCTAGTGTAATGTCCTGTGACATAAGAATTAACATGCATGAAAATATTAACGAGAGAGAAAAATGTAACATAATCAAAGAGAAATGAAATGAGAAGAGATGAACCTGCTTGCTTGATATTATATCCAAAATATTGTCTGGACTTCTAACCAATGATTCACAACCCGTGGCATCCATTCTTTGTATACACTGAGGAAGGTTTGGAATTTGTTGAAGAAACTTACAATTCCTCAACTGGAGATTCCACAAGGACATAAACTTATGAAGACATGAGGGTAGACTACAAAATTTGTTTTTCGACAAGAGTAGGCTATTTAAGAAAGGGTTGACATCACATAGAATTTCCAAGAAATCTGCATTTGATAGGTTGCAATGTTGAAGATCCAACAAAGTTAGCTTGGAAAACATAGGGTTTGTGGGTAAGTTTCCATGATGGATTGGTGAGTCCCATTTATGGGGAAGCATTTCAAATCTAGAACACCCACCGAGATGAAGCTCTTCAAGATTCTGTAACAAATAAATTATCCCAGGAACAGAGATGAGGTTTGTGCAACCGTCAAGATTTAAGACTTTGAGCTCAGTAAGGTTTCCAATTGACGAAGGTAGCTTCTTTATGCCAGTAGAATCCAAATGCAATAATACTAATGATTTCATGTTTTCAGCAATCTTTGGAAACATTTCGAGCTTAGAGCAGCCAGAGAGTTCGAGATATTTAAGAGATTTTAACTTGAGGTAGCTTGGAAGCTTTTCAAGCTTAGTACAATGTCTAACGTCCAAGACAACAAGATTATCCAAAGATCCAATAGACTCGTGAAGCACTCTTAAATTTGTGCATTTTTTAAGATACAAGCTTTGAAGGTTTAATGCGGCAGAGAAGTCTGGAATTTCCTGAAGCTTTTTGCAGTGATCGAGATTCAAATGTTTAAGAGATTTCAATGAAAGGCAGCCTGGAAGTTTTTTAAGATTAGAACATTTTTCAAGGTCCAAGGTAACAAGTTCATCTAGAGATCCAATAGACTCGTGAATCATTCTTAAATTTGTGCATTCTTTCAAATACAATTTTTCAAGGTTTGATACTGCAGAGAAATTTGGAAGTTCCTCAAGTTTTTTGCAGTAATTGAGGTTCAAAACTTTAAGAGACTTCAACCTGAGATAACTTGGAAGCTTTTTAAGGTTGGAACAGTGATTAAGGTCTAAGATAACAAGCTTACTAAGAGAAACAACCGACATAGGAATTGCTCTTAAATTTATGCAGTGGTTAAGATACAATTTTTCAAGGCTCGATGAGGTAGAGAAGTCGGGAATTTTCTCTAATCTTGAGTAACTAAAATCAACCAGCTTCAACCTTTTACAATCCTAAAAATAAGTGGAAAAAAGAATTAATAATAATGTAATTTAGATCCTACACAATGGTTTAAGTATATAAATGATCTATTTCTTAAAATTTGTTATCATATAAACATTTTTTTTAAGCTACCATAAATTAAAAAAAAAAAAAAAAAATCTACGGGCGAAAATATAATTACCTTCCATCCTTTCTCAACATTTTGGATGCGACTGTATTGCAAATCTAATCCAACGAGATTTTTTGTAATAAAACTTGACGGCAGAGAGTCCTGACTAAATGCATGCCACTTAATCCACTTTAAGTTATCCGGTAGATATTTAAGATTGGTAGAAAATCTTGCATTTCGAACCATAAGTAATCTTAAATTTTTCATTTTTCTAAAAGCTCGTGGATCCACATCTAATCTTGTGAGATTAGGCAACTCCAACTTTATGGCTTTAACTGCATCTGTTCCCTGCCAACTCATAAATTTAGTAATTTAACAATATTTTCCATCACAAAGTATAGGAAATAAGTAATTTTAAAGTAAGTTTGGGAGAGCGTTACTCACAGAGTTATCAATAAACACCTTCAAAATGTCCTCTTCTAACCACAATCTACTTCTTTTTCCCGGCTCAGAAGATTCACCATTGACTATTTTATAACCCATCTGTCGTATTAAATCATGCATCTCCACCTTATCGTTTTCAACCATAATAAGTGAAAGATCCATAAGGACTAAAATTCCAAAATCTGGATTGAGATGACATGCGTTTAAAATATTCTTAACGTAGTCAACTTTTTCTCCCACTAGAAGACAAGAAATATCGAGGAAAATCTCCTTTTCTTTTTCTTCAAGCCCATCAAAACTTATTTGAAGAATGTCATTGATGTCTTTGTTCAAAGAGTTCTCAAATTCATCTAATATACTTTTCCAATATGCTTGCTCAGCTCTGGTACAGAGGAAAGAACCCAAAACAACCAGAGCCAAGGGATGACCATTACAATAACTTGTAGCACGTTTTGAAAGGTCTAAATAATTACTTGGTGGATGACTTTTCTTAAAAGCATGCCAACTAAAAAGTTCAAGGGCGTGATCGTGATTCATCACTCGAATACCATGCTTTTGATCAAATTCATGGGTAGAAATCAAATGATTGTTTCTTGTTGTCACGATGATCATACTACCAATGCCAAACCAATCATGTGCACCAACCAATGCTTCTAACTGCTCAAGCTTATCCACATCATCCAGAGCGATAAGAACTTTCTTTGAACGCAATCTATACCTTATGATGTTAATTCCTTTGTCAAGGTTACCAACCTTCAAATCTTCCTTTAAGATTTCATGGAGTAGGGTTTCCTGAAGTTGAACAAGGCCATTGAATTGCTTTGAAGCTTCCCTAACTTTTGATAGGAAGCAGCAAGCTTCAAATTGGTGAGCAATTTTGTTGTATAAAGCTTTGGCCAAAGTTGTTTTACCAATGCCTCCAATCCCATATATTCCCACCATGTAAACACCAATACTAGGCTCATCTTGTGTCCAATAAGGGGAGTGTAGCCTTAAAAAATTTAGTTGATAATCAATTCCAACCGGATACTTAGCTACATATAAAGGCGTACAATTAAGATTTAATATCGACAATACTTCTTCAACAAGGTTTTGAATAAGATCAGCCTCCCTCCTGTTGTAATCATATTGAAATTAAAGATAATAGATATTGGATGCAATAATAGATTGAGTTAAATGGCTTAAAAATATATACCTAGATCCTAGGTTCCAGCCAGACAAGTTAGCTGCAGCAGTTAAAGCATCTTTCCAAATTTGGATTTTTGTCTTGAACTTAGCTTGATGTGTGGTCAATGCCTCTGCAAAACTTCCGGTTTGTTTTCGTACATCCGATGGATCCACCTTATAGAAAATTGGACAAACTATCTGACCTTTGGATTTCTTACATTCGATTATTTTCACCAATTCATCCAGACACCATGAAGATGATGCATAATTTTCAGAGAATATAACAATAGAAATCAAAGCTTCCTCAATAGATCGGAAAAGAGATTCAGAGATTAGCTCACCCCTGTTGAGCTTATCATCAATGAAGACGTTGACTCCCTTTTGCCGCAAGGCCATGTCAAGATGACTGGTGAAGTTAGATCGAGTATCCTCTCCTCTAAAACTCAAAAACACATCATATCTCCACTTCAAATTTGGAGAAAGAGCAGATGATTCTGACATAGCAATGGAAGAATCCATCGAAAACTGTTGAATCAAACGTTTGGCTTTCAATAATCTTATCACTTTCCCTTTGCCTTTACCTCTACCTTATAATTTCTTTGAGGCCCTACCATTAACATCGTAATTAAAGGAAGCATAAAAGTCAAAAAGTTTGGTCCACACTGAGTTTTTATTTTATTCATTTTTAAAAGTATTGTCGGTGTTAGTATTAATAGAAAAATAATAAGTGACAACAATTTTATTTCATTCTTTTCTTGAATTGATTCTTAACCAGCTGGTTAGAGCTCCTCCATGTTTGCTAAGGCTTCTTCAATTCTTTCTATTTATTTTCATTTTATAAAATGAAAGTATAGCATTTTATAGAGAAAGAAATGTATTATTGAGGATCCACTAACTATTTTATTACTCCTTATTCTTTATACTATGTTATAAGTTATACTATGATAGAATTATGCTATGTCATGTATTTAATTTTGTATGATGCATGAGCCACCATTTGATATGNATATCTCCACTTCAAATTTGGAGAAAGAGCAGATGATTCTGACATAGCAATGGAAGAATCCATCGAAAACTGTTGAATCAAACGTTTGGCTTTCAATAATCTTATCACTTTCCCTTTGCCTTTACCTCTACCTTATAATTTCTTTGAGGCCCTACCATTAACATCGTAATTAAAGGAAGCATAAAAGTCAAAAAGTTTGGTCCACACTGAGTTTTTATTTTATTCATTTTTAAAAGTATTGTCGGTGTTAGTATTAATAGAAAAATAATAAGTGACAACAATTTTATTTCATTCTTTTCTTGAATTGATTCTTAACCAGCTGGTTAGAGCTCCTCCATGTTTGCTAAGGCTTCTTCAATTCTTTCTATTTATTTTCATTTTATAAAATGAAAGTATAGCATTTTATAGAGAAAGAAATGTATTATTGAGGATCCACTAACTATTTTATTACTCCTTATTCTTTATACTATGTTATAAGTTATACTATGATAGGATTATGCTATGTTATGTATTTAATTTTGTATGATGCATGAGCCACCATTTGATATGTCAGGTAAACTATATTAATACGTTCACTCTGTGTATGAGATATTAGAAACTCAAGTATGTTAATCATGAAAGATATGACAAATCTTATGTATGTAGTCCCATAAGGATGCTATGTCATGAAAATGATGGAGGTATAACTTGTACAATAAGTATATGTCATGATTAAATACTATNTTGTGTATGAGATATTAGAAACTCAAGTATGTTAATCATGAAAGATATGACAAGTCTTATGTATGTAGTCCCATAAGGATGCTATGTCATGAAAATGATGGAGGTATAACTTGTACAATAAGTATATGTCATGATTAAATACTATAGGATCTCATGTATTTTGCCTCTCACGTATACCAAAATACTTCCCTGTTATGATTAGTACGGACACATATATTATGATATTTATGTTTGCTATGATATTATGTGGGCTCCTTTCTCTCTATAGTTTTCGGTAGCATGAGTGTGTGTCTGCTGAAATGCCGGCTCAGGAAACGTATACGAGTTCGCCTAGTGGGTCCATGTGCGATTGTGTGGGTCATGTGTAGAGAAGTATTACACATCCAATTTTTTGTCATGGGAAGTAGAGTTCAAGGTCATGATGTTTTTATGAAAAGATAAGTCCTACCATTATTGCGTAGGTTTGCATTTCTATTAAAAATGAGAATCTCTGATACTATGTTAAGAATGAGAAACAGAAGTGGGATTGAATGTCCAATATTCATTCATGTTCTCAAGATTTAGTAGGATACAAGCTACTAACTAACTCCTAAGGATGAGAGAAAATATATTATTAACTAAATCCTGAAAATAAGATAAAAATACATTACTAACCAACTTAAAAATAAGGGAAATTTTTTTTTACCGATTACAACTATATAAAATATATTCCATAATCTTCTTAATACTCCTCAAGTTGGAGAGTATAGGTCAATCACACCCAACTTGTCTTCGAGAAAATCAAATTGTTGTAGAGTGTATGTCAATCACACCCAACTTATCTTTCAGAAAATCAAAGTGATTTCTTCAGCTTTAGTGAAAACATCTGTCAAGTTAACTCTAAACATGTATTTGTTGATTATCTGGACACATTGATTTGCATTTTAGACTTTCAAGAAATAAATGAATTTCTTAGTAAGATGCAAAACTTAGATGATCGATACACATTGGTTTGCTTGTAAACAATGTTTCGTTCTGCTCTCTAGACAATGTGGGATCTCATAATCTACCCTTCTTCGGGGCTCAGTGATAAGGCAACCCTAATCCTCAGCCCAACGATCCAAACTTTTGTTTTAGCAAGAACCCTTGAATCAAAGTAATTAACACCTCCTTCTACGAAATTTGGATCAACCAAGAGGTAAGGCTAGAATTAGATTACCTCTTACGATTGAAGATCTAGAAGCAAGATTTGAAACCTTGTTCTAAATTGAGTCACTCCACAATCTAACTTGATCAAGGCTTGATTGAATGGCTCGATTGCAATTCTACCTCAAGAATGGCTTGAAACTTAGAAATGGCAAATATGATGCTCAAATTTCTAAGGAAAACGTCTCAATTTGAGATCTGAATTACATTCATCCACGAATCTGTTTTTTACATAATATATTGTGGGTATTTATAGTCTCCTGAGAAAAGACGTTTGTGGCCGGGATTTAATCCCGATCCCCTTTAATCTCCACAAAAGGCGAAGTCGATCTTGACCATTTGACCATTGCAAAATGAAAACAAAAAAAACAATAAAATTTTTCAACAAATGTTGAGATGTTTGAGTGGCTAAAGAAATAAATTTGAAATCTATTTGGCTTCACTCGTGTAGGTTCAAACCTTTCCAACTTCAACCGTTCTTCCTTATCCCCTTCTAAGGGGGTGGATTGTGAGATCCCACGTCGGAAAAGGCATTCTTCTAAGCGTTCTTCCTTATCCTTATCCCCTTCTAAGGGGGTGGATTATGAGATCCCACGTCGGAAAAGGGAACAAAGCATTCTTTATAAGGATTTGGAACATCGGAAAAGGGATCCTAGCAAAGAATGGCGTGGAAACCTTTCCCTAGTACACTCATTTGGAAGGTAAAGCCCAAAGAGAACAAAGCATTCTTTATAAGGATTTGGAACATCGGAAAAGGGATCCTAGCAAAGAATGGCGTGGAAACCTTTCCCTAGTACACTCATTTGGAAGGTAAAGCCCAAAGAGAACAAAGCATTCTTTATAAGGATTTGGAACATCGGAAAAGGGATCCTAGCAAAGAATGGCGTGGAAACCTTTCCCTAGTACACTCATTTGGAAGGTAAAGCCCAAAGAGAACAAAGCATTCTTTATAAGGATTTGGAACATCGGAAAAGGGATCCTAGCAAAGAATGGCGTGGAAACCTTTCCCTAGTACACTCATTTGGAAGGTAAAGCCCAAAGAGAACAAAGCATTCTTTATAAGGATTTAGAAACTTTTTCCTAGCAAAGAATGGCGTGGAAACCTTTCCCTAGTACACTCATTTGGAAGGTAAAGCCCAAAGAGAACAAGCTAGCAGTAGGTTTGGGCCGTTACAAATGGTATCAAAACCAGATACCGAGGAGTGTTTGGGCTGTTACAAATGGTATCAAAACCAAAACCAGACACCGAGCAATGTATCATAATCATAGAGAATATTAGACTTATAAAAATGGTAGATGGTGAGATCCCATACCATTTCTGCTAGAATTGCAAAATGGGGAAAACCATTAAAAATTGTGAAGATATTCAAAAGGACGAGGATGACCGAGAGAGATGACAATGACAGGGAGAGAGGTAAACGATCTGCTTTCTTTTCTTTTCTTTTCTTTTTCTTTTAACCTAAATGGTTGGTAAAGCAGTAGATTAGTGTGATGAGCCAAAGTAAAATACATATAAAAAAAATTCCTTTGAAAAGATGATCATTTTCCTTCTTCTCCAAAGTCCTAAGACATGCAAAATAATTTGGATTGACCTGAACGGTCCTCCTTAAGAGAAAAGGCTCCACCTATAAGGAAAGAAGTGCACAAACTACAAAATCCATCCGTCGAACAGGGACGAAAGTCGACCTTAGTGATCCAACGATAAAAGGGAAAGGATTGTCGCCCAACTAGATAAAAGTTACTCTATTATAAGTGAGATAAACTCTACTTACCAAACAGACCTAATAAATCCTCTACCAACAAAAGTCTTATAATAAGCACTCTTGTAAAATTTGTCTCAATCAACTCAACTTAGATTCTTTTGTAATATTTACAACTCCAAGTCATATTTAAAGCAAAATTAAATAAGTTTAAGATAAGCTTGACTGTAAGACTCAAACTATAGAAAAATATGAGAAGTTTGACAATAACATTAAACTGTTAAATCTACAAAACAGCAGCACGCTGTACCAAACTCTCACACCAAAGGAAAAAATTTAAGTTAAAAATAACAAAAAAGAATAACTTTGCACCGCTATTATTTATTGTCAGCACTTGTGTAATTCTTTTAATGGAATTACGTTGTAAATCCGTTCCCCTACCTCATAAAAGAGAAAAAGAATCCTCCACATATTTGTGTTCTTATCAAACTTATATAATATCATGTGAAAGAAAAAATAACAAAAGCAAATATCAAAAGGATGTATGTCAGCACGATACCTGATGTAGGAGTCTTTACATTCTTCGTGCTACTACTACCTTTTTCCAGTCTATTTCACAACTTTGAGAGAATGTTAAGCACAGTATGCTCCAAACAAATTCTGAAAACCATTGTGAAGCTTTTCATATCATACAGACCAATAAAACAACTGCAACTTACCTTCATCTCTTAACTTTGTTGTTAGATTTCTTTTGGCAACTAATTAAGCTTTTGCTCGCATTCTCATCTTCCCCACAATGGTTGTGAACTTCCATTATCCTTTCTACACACTTGCAAATCCCACTGCATCTTTAGTCAAATGAAGCCACGCATGAATAGTAACGGGTTCAGATGTTCATCTCCTATCTAGATCAACCATTTGAAACCAAAGATCTAACTTGTTCAAAACCTAAGTTGACATGGACATCATCATCGACTTTAATATAAAACTCAACTACAAGTATAAACCAGCATCATTAGCAGCATCAAGTAATTTCATGTTCCCCACTCCTTTTATCTAATTCTAAGTTGACTTTAATATAAACTCAAGTACAATGGAGAATTGGGTGGTGATGGAGAATATAATCTTATCCCTACCCATTTATCTAATGGAGAAAGATGTTCCCCACTCCTTTTCCGTTTAAACAGGGAATTCCCTTTCGGTTCTGGGTGGGTTCCAATGAAACCAATTATGAGAGTAAAATAAATATCTCAAGCTAGGAACAAAAACAAAGAACAAATAGACCTATTAAGAACCAGTTCAAGAACTAAAGAACAAAAATAAGAAGATAAGCTAGGAACTAAAGAACCAATTATCACGGGCTCGTCTGTCAAACTATGGCCATGTGATAAGAATCACGGTGTTCCAAATGGACCTATTACCAAGAAGATTCAAAAAATATCATGAAGATTCAAAAAAATGTCATGAAGATTCAAATTCAAACCTACGCGCGGAGAGCTCAATTGATTTCAAATCTGTCGCATTAGCCACTCAAGCATATCAACATTTGTTAGAAAGAACTATGTTTAATTTCATAAATTATGTAAAAGTCAAATGGTCAATTTGACTTATTATTTTGTGGAGATTAAAGGGGATCGGGAATAAATCCCGTTCACAAACATCTCGAATAAATTTCATCCACAAATGTCTTTTGTCGGGAGACTATAAATACCCACAAGTAAAATTCAGATTGGTGGATGAATGTAATTCAGATCTCAAATTGAGACGTTTCCCTTAGAAATCCGAGCATCATATTTGCCATTTCTAAGTTTCAAGCAATTCTTGTAGTAGAATTGCCCCCGAGCCATTCAATCAAGCCTTGATCAAGTTCGATTGTGGAGCAACTCAATTTAGAACAAGGTTTTCAAATCTTGCTTCTAGATCTTCGATCGTAAGAGATAATCTAATTCTAGCCTTATCTCTTGGTTGATCCAAATTTCGTATAAGGAGGTGTTAATTACTTTGATTCAAGGATTCTTGTTTCAATAAAAGCTTGGATCGTTGGGCTGAGGATTAGGGTTGCCTTATCAATTTGGTATCAGAGCGTAGGTTGCATCTTTGTGGCCGACTCTAGAATTGATTTTATCTTTAATTTCCGCTATTGTTTATCGTCTCTTTAAACCTGTCATTTATTTTCTTAATGTCATTTCCAACGTTCTTCATTAGGTAAGTTTGCCCCTCCAACCACTAAATGGGTCCAAATGAAACTTATCCAGTGTCCTGCAAAAGAGAAATAGTGAGAGAAAGGGGTAGAGAGAACCTAGAGAGAGGAGAAAGGATGAACCGCCGGAAGACTCACTGAAAACTACCGTCGGAGTCTATTCCGGTGAAGATCATGATGCAAAGAGCCTTTCTTGGAAGGGAAAAGAGAATGTGGGTGGCCGGAGTCCCATTTTTCATCAAGAAATCGGAAAACCTGCAAGGTAAGGATCTTGAACGTTTTCACAGATCTACGGTTTTCCTTTGTGAATCAAGATCTGAAATCTTGATATATTCATCTAGGAACAACTCTACGCATGATCTGTGAAGAAGTTTGGCCAAGATCTCAACCTGAAGGCGGAGATCCGAGAATCGTCTGAGAACGGTGAGCAAACTTCCGACGCTCTTAACTCGTCCAGTAGTCAAACAAAAATTTACAAAAAAAATACTAGGACATAACCCGTAACACGATCTAGAACTTTGCCTAAGAAATCATATCGATCCAAACTACGAATCAAAAGATATGAAAATCGGAAAGTGAACGCTATGTTACGGATTGCAGAAGACAGGAAAAAGAAAAAAAAAAGAAAAAGAAAAAGAAAAAGAAAAAAAAGAGGTCGGCTGGCGAGCGGCGGTGGGCGATGTGACAGGCGCCGGACACGTGTCGACCGTCGGCTGGAGCAACGCAGCTTCAGCGAGGTGACGACACGTGTCGCCTACAAAAAAAAAAGAAAAAAACAACTCGAGCCGAACCGCAAACGCGAGCCGAGCCAAGCTGAACCGGACCAGCTGACCTGCGTCTGCGCAGGAGCTACCGCGCGTGGTAGACGCGCGTGCGTCCCGCGACTGGCACCTGCCCGCGCGCGTGGCCCTCGCACTCCCAGCGCACTGTTGGCGCGTGAGCACGCGTGAAAGGGTCGTTTTGGCCTGGTTGCTCTCTATTTGCCCGATTTTTGTCCCGGTTCCAGTTCTAATACTGTTTTTACGTGAATAGGGACCTAATATAAAGAAATCAGTATTTTTGGATACCTCACGGGTAAAAAAACGCTAGCAAAAAGGCACGCGTCAACTAGGTAAGTCACAACCCGGTATTTAAGAAGAAATACTTGAAGGGTTCGCTTGGATTGTATGCATGCTAGTAATTTTGTTTCGGATTAGCTCTCCATGTAAAATATTAGCCAGATTGATTGCTATGAGTGTATTGGGTGAATTATCTANTTGCACAGGAGCTGCCGCGCGTGGTAGACGCGCGTGCGTCCCGCGACTGGCACCTGCCCGCGCGTGTGGCCCTCGCACTCCCAGCGCACTGCTGGAGTGTGAGCGCGCGTGAAAGGGTTGTTTTGGCCCGATTGCTCTCTGTTTGCCCGATTTTTGTCCCGATTCCCGTTGTAATACTGTTTTTACGTGAATAGGGACCTAATATAAAGAAAAGAACAACTCTACGCATGATCTGTGAAGAAGTTTGGCCAAGATCTCAACNACGCATGATCTGTGAAGAAGTTTGGCCAAGATCTCAACCTGAAGGCGGAGATCCGAGAATCGTCTGAGAACGGTGAGCAAACTTCCGACGCTCTTAACTCGTCCAGTAGTCAAACAAAAATTTACAAAAAAAATACTAGGACATAACCCGTAACACGATCTAGAACTTTGCCTAAGAAATCATATCGATCCAAACTACGAATCAAAAGATATGAAAATCGGAAAGTGAACGCTATGTTACGGATTGCAGAAGACAGGAAAAAGAAAAAAAAAAGAAAAAGAAAAAGAAAAAGAAAAAAAAGAGGTCGGCTGGCGAGCGGCGGTGGGCGATGTGACAGGCGCCGGACACGTGTCGACCGTCGGCTGGAGCAACGCAGCTTCAGCGAGGTGACGACACGTGTCGCCTACAAAAAAAAAAGAAAAAAACAACTCGAGCCGAACCGCAAACGCGAGCCGAGCCAAGCTGAACCGGACCAGCTGACCTGCGTCTGCGCAGGAGCTACCGCGCGTGGTAGACGCGCGTGCGTCCCGCGACTGGCACCTGCCCGCGCGCGTGGCCCTCGCACTCCCAGCGCACTGCTGGCGTGTGAGCGCGCATGAAAGGGTCGTTTTGGCCCGGTTGCTCTCTGTTTGCCCAATTTTTGTCCCGATTCCAGTTCTAATACTGTTTTTACGTGAATAGGGACCTAATATAAAGAAATAAGTATTTTTGGATACCTCACGGGTAATGAAACGCTAGCAAAAAGGCACACGTCAACTAGGTAAGTCACAACCCGGTATTTAGGAAGAAATACTTGAAGGGTTCGCTTGGATTGTAGGCATGCTACTAATTTTGTTTCAGATTAGCTCTCCATGTAAAATATTAGCCAGATTGATTGCTATGAGTGTATTGGGTGAATTATCTAAGTGTTGCTTGTATGCTTTAAGCTTCCGCCGTATGTATGCATGCGTTTAATTTATGTTGGAATTGTGTGTGTCGTGTTCCGGGTGCTTGATGGACGAATTCGCCCCATTGAGCACGAACTTCGTGCTCTGGGTGCTTGATGGAGGTCATCGCCCCGTTGAGCCGATATGACTAGTTTGCATGAATTATATATTATGATGTTAAAAGACGGTTGCATGCACACTTTGTTAATCGCTAGGGCCCATTTCTATGATAAGCTTAGGGGATTACTGTTAGGACCGATATGCACACTTTGTTAATCGCTAGGGCCCATTTCTATAGATACCGACCATATTAGCTTGGCGTAAGAACCCTCTAGGTGTTTAATGAAAGGACGATGAACCGGTGAAACCCAAGGGGCAAGCTCCAAGGGACTAAGATTAGAACCAGATGTCCTAGAACCAAATTAGGAAACCGTGGGAACCTCTTAAATTAAGAAGCGAAGAGAGCCTACAAGTAGGTGGCTTACTGAGTATAATTTTTATACTCATTCCTTTCTACTTTTTTGTCAGGTGCCGGTCAAGGTGGAGGAACGTTCGAGAGCTGTGCGGTCACAGAGGGGGTCGTTCCGGAGCGTTAGTCTCTTTTCGGTCTTTTGGAGTCTTGTATTTTTCTTCATAATTGTATTTCCCATTGGAAATATTTGATTTTAATTTTGTATTTGTAATTCCTTTTTATTAATTTGAAACAAAACTTTTCTCTGTTTTGTTTTAATTAAATGGTATTTTTATTTTTTACTTCACTTTTCATTTCTTTTTGTTTGTTTTTTATATCATCTTTTTAGTCACGATTCGATTTTTCGAAGCCTCGAAAATCAAGTTGTGACAGATTGATATCAGAGTAGTCGGGTTTTAGATTCTATAGACTTTTTCTAGGATAGAGAGTCGTACACCTCTATGACTCAGCTCAACAACACGCCTCGCCGCGACCAGGTATGCATTTTAACCCTGTTAGTAGGATATGAGTGGTTGCAAGGCTATAAAAATTTGATGTTTGTCTTGGGAAAGTGGTAACAATGATTACACTTTAAAGTGTTTAATAGTGAATGTTCACTCTATTACTGTCGATGCTACCCTAGAATATGGTACAAGAACTTGAAAGGTTCACGTGATCAAAAAAGCCAGTAATGAGAAATCATTACGAGAGGAGATGTGACTAGCTCAGTCATAAAGATACTGCATGAGTTAGCCTAGGTGAATGCAAAGGACTCATGCAAAGATCCCTTACTTCCAAAAGAGCTCGAACGTAGCTCAAATGAGTATTCATACTCAAGCGAACTACGTGACGGAGCGTCTCGTATGAGGAAAGACCTGTGTTAACCAAATGAGATGCAATTACGAGGCCATTTTTGGTAAAGCAGTAAGGACCGCAAGGGTCCCAACAAGGTCAGGATACCTCCTATGAGGATCAAAGAGTGGGACATGTTGAGGACTGCCTTCCAGAGTCATGAGGAAGGTGAGTTTACTGATTGTTGTTTTTCGATAATCGGCCAGGAAAATCCTTTTCTTTTCGGTGAGAGGAAATCGTTGACGGGAAATTGTTGGAAGAAATTAAAACGCGTAAAATAACAAAGAGAGAGAATTGCTGAAATTTTGACTATGCTTAAAATCAGGTTGTGAAATCTTCTAAACAGATTACCTATTTAAATATAACTTATCCTAAAAATGGCTAGAGAGTGGCCAACTGAATCGGTGCCACTTCCTACAAAATTGCCGTCTAAAACTTTGGTAATCCATTCGACGTGTTTGTCAAATGGACAAACGGAGGTATTCAATCAACTAATGAAATCGTGTGAATCTAAATAAGGAAAAACTCAGGTTTTATCTAACAATCTCCTCCTAAAACCTGTGGTATATCTACCTTATTTTGTTTGAACTCCGATTTGAGCTCTATGGCTCGGTGTCCCTGGCGGCATGTCCTCCAGACTCCACGTCTTGTTCGGCCACCTCTTCTTCGAGTTGGCACGCCGCGAGTCCAGGTGCTTCACCTCTTCCTAATAGGTCTTCCATCCTCCGGTACCTGGCCGAGAGGTTGACTGGTTGCTCTATCTCCAACTCTAGGATGTAAAGGTGATTTTTCGTGCACCGAACTTGCGTGAGCAACCGTCGTCGATCATCGCAGATCCTAAGTAGCTCGCGCTTGATGGAAATGTGGGAGCCGGCCTTATCGAGTTTGGCCTAGACTCACAATATTAGCCTTGAGCCTTGGGATGAAGTAGACGCCGGTCAGCTTGTGATGCTTGCCTCCCTTGCCGACGAACAGGATGGTGTCATGCCCTTCGATCTTGACGACGGAGCCGTCGCCGAATTTCACCGTCCCGCGAATCCCCGAGTCAAGCTCGGAGAACACAGACTTGGCCCCGGTCATATGGTTTGTTGCCCCCGTGTCAAGGACCCATCGCTGGTGCTCTTGATGCTCACCTCTTTCACCGATTTGAGCGAACACTCGCTCCTCCTTCAATTGAATTGGCTCCCCAGCCGGTGCCTTTGTTATGCACAATTGGAGCTCTTCCTCGGGTTCGACGCTCACCGGAGCAGTTATGCTGTCGTCGATTACCTCTGTGGGTTTGGGGAGCTCTTCCTCGGGTTCGACGCTCACCGGAGCAGTTATGCCGTCGTCGATTACCTCTGTGGATTTGGGGAGCTCTTCCTCGGGTT
>NC_036644.1:5658742-5660118 GCF_002806865.2 Cucurbita pepo subsp. pepo
AAAAAAAAAAAAAAAAAAAAAAAAAAAAAAAAAAAAAAAAAAAAAAAAAAAAAAAAATCAAGGATTTTGACAAGTACTAAATATAAAAATATATAAGTTTCCGAGAAGGGGCACTATTCATATATAAGTTTACTTTAATTTAATTTTGTTAAAGCAAATTAGTTAGTTTGCCTGAGAAGTTAATTGGGAGACTTGAAATCTTCTACAGACAACTTGTAGCCAACTTGTTTTTTTTTTTTTTTTTTTTAATGGTTTGTTTTTATAGGAAACAGTAGTAAAACAAGTATAGACAACGGTTGCAGACAGATTTGAGTATGTTATCAAATACATATGATAGGAGACAAGCTTGTTAAATGTCAAACAATCAACATAATCCATACGTCACATAGTAATATCACATAAAATATGGTGCATGTCGGCTCGGTAAACCCACAATATATCGATTTCTACGTTTTCGGCCCTTGTTTCTGCCTTTGCATTATGGGGTCAGTATGGTCCTTAATAGTAAAAAAAAAAAAGATTGTGTTACGGGTTTTCCTTTGATAACTAACATGAGGTTTAACTACAATGTAACGACCCAAAATTTTCTACTTAATTTAAGGTCGCTACTGTATACATACCATAAACATTGAATGTGGAAGACTTCATTTAAATTCCATAAAACATAACCTTTAACTTAAAACACAACCATAGACTTACGTGTTTCGAAAACATCTTTAAAACGACACAATAAAAGACCCGAAATAAAATAAATAAGCGTTTAAGTTTTAACATCCTATTCTAGCCTAAGTCTAAGAAAATAAATACCACTATCCTATACATGTGCCATGTCTTAACCTTAAAAATATAGTAGCACATGGTTTGAGTATTTAAGTAACTCCACTATTGAGGTTAAATGCAACAATCACATGCAATGAAATGATGGGACCTATCTTTCGTTTCGTTTCGTTTTTTCCTACGGTGCTGTCCTAACGGGTAATCATGAACGTGTACTATATACTCTACACACAGCCCATACGTGTGAGTATGGGCTCACCAGCTAGGTCGCACACCGCTGGGCCACTTTCCTTATCCAGTGGGTATACTCTGGGAGCCCTTTATGCTGGGATCCGTTAGAACTAGTAACCGTCACGGCAGCGCTATCCAAAGCATAACGATCATTGTCCTGCCATTGGATGTACGCGTCCGTACCCTCGTG
The DNA here is from genome assembly GCF_002806865.2 of Cucurbita pepo subsp. pepo. Lineage (NCBI taxonomy): Eukaryota > Viridiplantae > Streptophyta > Magnoliopsida > Cucurbitales > Cucurbitaceae > Cucurbita > Cucurbita pepo. Next base: position 5,659,941 of record NC_036644.1, read on the forward strand.
ATGGGATAGGGGTATCCCCCCAGATGCATGAACACACATAATGCATGAGGTCCCCACTACTTCTACAATTTCATTATCCTTTAATACAACCCCGCTAGTATTAAATACATATCATATCATTTTTCATATCGTTTTAGATATCGTTCATCATTCATATCATATCGTTTCTCATTCTTCC
>NC_036644.1:5662077-5669113 GCF_002806865.2 Cucurbita pepo subsp. pepo
GTTAGTGGAATTTTGAGGTGTCAAAATTTGGTTTAACCAAACTTGCATGCTTGCCAAATAAATCCCACAAATTTGAGTGGAATTTTGAGGGTCAAAATTTGGTGAACCCAAACTTGCATGCTTGTCACATAATCCCAAAAGTTTGAGTGGAATTTTGAGTGTCAAAATTTGGTGATCTCAAATTTGCATGAACATGCAAACATAACTCTATAAATAGAGTGATCAAGGTACATGAAACTTCTTCCTTAGAAAAACCTTAGAAAAACTCTCACAAACTCTCTCTTCTCTTCATATATACTAAATCCCTCCCAAGTTTAGTCACTCACTGGATTCCACAATCCCGTTCTAAGGTTGGAGAATATTGGTGAAGACACTAGTGGTGATTCGAAACCGGTTCGTGAGTAAAAAAAAAAAAAAATTGAACTACAAAAGGTTAGTACTCAAACACCTTGAGTTTTAATACTTATGAACATGCTAGTTATTTACTATAATTAATGTTTTAAGAGTGTCTAAGATCTAAATTGCTTCCGCATGTGTTATATTAACACCATCAATATGCAGATAACATAATGACTTAGATGGGGCAAAGAGAGTAGGAATGAGTGACTAAGTACACTTATAATCCCGAGAAAACTATAATGAATGACTTACATCCGTGGAATAGGAGTGAGATGGATAAATGGACTAACTCTATGTCATGACAGAACACCAACTTAAAAATAAATATCGAATAGAAAGCAATTTGAAGAAAGCTCATTTAGCTAATTTGGATAAAAATTAATTTTTTATTACTAAATTTAAAATTTCTCTTTTAGATTTATTTTAAATAAAGAAACTAAATTTAATGGTTGAACCAGGGGTATTCATCAAAATGAGTAGGTAAGACATTTTTTTTTTTTACTAAAGTAAATCTGACCATTATTGTTTTTCTTTTTCTTGTTGCCACTTCCTGGCGTAAGGATGGGTTGAGGAGAGATAATTGTGGGAAGGGATAAGAGGTTAGTGGAGAGAAGTGGGGAAAGGTCGCTTTTTTTTTTAATTATTTAATTAATTTATTATTATTATTATTTTAACTATTTTTATAATTATTTTTATTTATTTATTCGTTTATTTATTTTTGGGCTATTACATACGATAGGTTATGAAAGGTTCCTAAATATGTTATTTGGTTCTTATAGGACGTAATTAACCGTTGGAATTAGCTTGTTGTGAGTGACTTTGGTCAAGGCCATCGAAGTAAGTGACTTTACTGTTGGAGTTAGCTTATTATGAGTTGTATGATGGTGCGTGCCTTGTGGCCCCTGCATGCACCATATTTTTATGTGATATGACTGTGACATATGGATTATGTTGACTGTTGACATTATGAAAAGTTATGGTTGATCTGCTAGTATTATATGCCATGAAAGTGATGAATGTTGTCATATGTACACGTAGCATAATGGAGTTATGTTATGAAATGCTTATAGAATTGGAACGTATTTTCATATTATGTAATATGTCATGTAATGTAAGTTATGTAATATGCGTAAGTTATGAAAGAATGAAATTCATATATGCATGTCATTTTCATCGGGATACTTCCCTTTATGTCATGAAAGAATGAAATTCGATAATTATGTTTGCCATGATATCATGTGGGTCTTTTCTGTTCTATGGTGTCCGGCGACGTGTAATACGTTGTGCCCGACCAAGCCAGGCCTAGGGGTACGTATACGAACCCGCCTGGTGGGTCCATGTGCGCGTACATGGGATATGTGTGAAGAAGTACCACACATCCAACCCTATCGAGAATAGAAAAGCACTCAAGGCCATGTGAAGTTTACGAAGTTAGGTCTCGATCATATGTTGCATGTGTTTGCATATCTAATCCCAACAGTGGGGTAACTTACTAAGTATTTCATAAAATACTCAAGCCACGTGCTACCTACATTTTCTTAAGTAAAGGTAAGGCACCAATGTATGGCTGACGGTGGAGCTGAGGTTACCATGGAAGTTAAGGAGAGGGCATAGTTAGGAGATTATATACTTATTTGGATTTTTAAGTTAGACGACTGGACATTTATTTCATTTAAACTTTTGAATTCCGTTATTGAATGTTTTCATTTTGGAGTTATGTTTAGTTGGATTTTGAACCTTTATGAAAGACTGGTGTTGTTCTCCAAGGTTATTTACGATGAATTTCCGCTTAATAACTTATGCATGTATGGGTGACGTCACTACTTAGGTTAAGAAAATTAGTGCCTTTCATTTTTACTTCTCAATTTCTCCCTCTTTCTCGTTTTGTTGTTTGAGTTATTTCATTTTTTTTCTTTGTTTCTTATTTTCTTTTCTTCTTTTGATCATTCTTTTCTCGGTTTAATATGTATGTCATTCACTCCATATGATACAAATTTGAGCTTCAAGATGAAAATGCAATAAATACATTTTAACTTGCCTTTAATGAACTTAAATTTATGAGAACACATTTCTTTTATTATATTATTTAAATTGTAATTTCAATTTTTATTTATTATTTAAGCTAATGAGAATTAAAGTCATATTATAACTCACTCGTTATCATATTTCATCATTAACCACCCATTTTAAATAATTTTAAAATAGATGTTAACACGAAGTTTATGACGGTATTTTATCTTAATTTACTATATTTTATCATTAACTAATGATTCTAATATAAATTTTATAGCCGTGTTTGTCTCCTTGTCAAAGGTCATATAGAGCCTTCTTTTTTCAATGTAAACATCATATAAACATCATATTTTATATAAAAATATTTTAATTGAAATAGATTTAATCTTCATCAAAGCCTAAACTATTATATATTTACATTTATTTTCATATAAATACATTATCATTTAGAATTACTTATACAGTTTTGTATAGATCATATCGGAAAACTTTTAATAAAACTCAATATTTAAATTTATTTACTTTTCACCAAGTTCGATAAGAAAAATGATAAATGGAAAGTAAAAAGAATTCTAAAAAAACTTTTACAATCAAACCAACACAAATATAAAAATTCTCGGTTTCAAAAAATTCATTTTAAAATCCATAAAATGAAAAACGCTTTAAAATTATTCAAATATATGTAAGTTTATGAACATCGAAGACATCGTTTCAAAATAACCTAATGTATATATAAATCATAATTAATAAGTCTTTTAAGTTAGGCCAAAGTACCACGACGGCAAAATCAAAATTATTGTAATTTTCTAAATATATTTTATGTACTTTTGTCCCATGACCCAAAATCGAATCGAATTAGTTCGGTTTCAGAAAAATGAACCCAAATAGTTCGGGTTAGGTTGATTCGGATTGTATGGTTGTCGGGTTGAGTGTACACCCCTATTAAGAGCTAAGTTTTTCATTTATAAATTCTTGTGTTTTAGAACTTGCATGCTAGTCATTAATGTGGTGTTGATCAACACTCTTGTAGAGGATTCGAATCACAAGTTTGAAAATAAGTTTTTTTTTTCTTTTTAATTATCGTTTTTTGGTAATTAGATAATTTAGATCAAAAGTCTTGATCTTCACCCAAGTTATTAGATCGAATTTCTAGAGTTACATAGCAGAGAGCTTGTTAGGTGCCACTAGGAAAGCTTCCCGCTATCACTTATTAGTAGACTCGTACAAAACCTATTAGGGAGACTCAACGTTGTTAATAGAGAGTTATGACTCCTCCATACATGTTAGATACACCCTAGAGCCAACCAGCTCGTGAATGATGAGAGCGCTCTAGAAAAGAAATTTTTATGTCTCAAAGGAAGTATGCTCTAGACATTTTTCAAGACACAGGTCTTACAGGAGCACGTCCAGAAAAATTTCCTACCGAGCAAAATTTGAAACTTTCTTTAACAGGAGGAGAGAAATTGAGTGATCCAAGTAAATACATACGGTTGATTGGTAGATTAATATATTTAACCGTTATTAGGCCTGACATAGTGTATTTAGTTCGTATGCTAAGTCAATTGATGCATGAATCAAGAAAACCACATTGGGAGGCAGCTCTTCCAGTTCTGAGATACATCAAGGGTACTCCTGATCAAGGACTTCTACTACCATCTGAAAACAACTCAAGATTACAAGCATACTGCGATTCAGACTGGGATGGTTGTCGAACTTCCGGTCTATTTCTGGGTTCTGTATTTTCCTTGAAAATTCAATTATTTTTTGGAAGTCTAAAAAATAAACCAATGTGTCCAGATCATCAGCAGAAGCCGAGTATCGAGCTATGACAAATACTTGTTTAGAGTTAACTTGGTTAAGATACATTCTTCAAGACTTGAAAGTTCCACTGTCCGAACCAGCATTATTGTATTGTGATAATCAAGCAGCATTACACATAGCGGTCAATCCAGTTTTTCACGAATGTACGAAACACATTGAAATAGATTGTCATATAGTTTGAGAAAAGTTACAAGCTCAAGTCATCAAATCATGTTATGTTTCAACTAAAATGCAATTGGCAGATATTTTCACTAAAGATTTGGGAAAACATCAATTTGATTTTTTGAAAGCCAAGTTAGGTGTGATTGAGGTACACTCTCCAACTTGAGGGGAAGTATTAAGATATAACATTTGGATAATATATTATAATAATTAGTTGTGAAATATATCTTAGATGTTCTTAATAAGTTAATATATTTTATGTTAGAATTTGATTAGCAATATATTTTATCTTATTCTCAAGATCCAGTGAGTTTATATTTTTCCCTTATTTTTATTTGTAGGATGATTAATTGGTAGCTTGTATCCAATTCCAAACATTAATCAAGATTGCACTTTTGGATTCTCCTTCTATTTCTCATTCTTAATACACCGAGAATTGAAACTAGGTTAAGCCCACCTAAGACCGAGGGTATTTATAGTAGATTAAGCTCACCTAAGTTAAACAAAAATAAATAAATAAATAAATAAGCAAGGGAAAAAAAGAAAACCCATGAATTTGAAAGGGTTTTCATCTAAACCACCCATCATATTTTAAAACCTTGTATTGAGAGTATATGAAAAAATTTGGTGAAGAACTCGAATGTTAAAATGATCTAGAACTTCCTCTCCAATAATTTCTATTTTTATTATAAAAGAATCTAGAAATTAATCAAGAAATTAGTAGGTTTGACACAAATTTCCAACTCTCTTTTGATGGATGTGACTTGAGACCTATACCATTAGATTTTAAAGTGAAATGCCCCTATTTTTCAGAAGAAAGCAACCAGAGTCTCAAATCCTAAACCTAAGAGGAGGAAGTCACGTGTGTTTCTAGAAATTTGTTTGGTGAGTACCCTCCTTTCTCCATCCATAACTTTATGTACAACGGACCAAATGACTTGAGATTTGATCCTCAACCTTTGTGGATAATAGATCTACTATTTTGATGTAGAAACTATCACATGATAGTGGTTTGAGCCAAGTTGACTTTCACGCATCGAAGATCACGAGCCCTTGTCATCGTTTCTGGCCGAAGGTAGAAGACAATGACGTGGTCGATTCAATTGAACCGATCACATTTTCTAATTTTAAATTATTCTAGCTGTTTTGCTCAGTTCGACCACTTTTCAACCGATCCTTATGAATTTCCTTTTAGTTTTGTAAACTTGACTTACCTGAGGTCCTCTCCAAGAAATTTGGAGCTAAGAAAGCTCCAGAACCGAGCCATTGAACACACCCAAATATGTAACATTTTTCTAACTGTTGTAACTGTTTTGCCTAGTTCAACCACTTTTAGATGGATACTTATGAATTTTCTTTTAGTTTTGTAAATTTGACTTAAGACCTCTCCAAGAAATTTCAAGGAATTTGGAGCTAAGAAAGTTCGAGAATTGAGCTGTCCAACACACACAAATACGTAAGATACCGTTTAACCTATTATGGAGGAAATACTTACACGAATGATTGGACTTGAGCATGTAATAAGGCATTTAATTGGAAAATTAAACCTAGTAAAATGGAATCGTCTTGTTCTGGGTGCTTGACGGAGGCCATCGTCCCGTGACGCATGCGTGATTAATTTGCATGAATTATGTATGATGATGTTAGACGACGGTTGTATGCTTTCCATGACCCATTACTATGATAAACCTAGGGATTTGTCTTTAGGAGTGACAAGTCACTCAATGAAGATACAACCTTCCCCCTAGGAACCTAAAAGATTACCACAGCGAAGAAGTATCTTAGGAGTGTTCTTAGACTGCTAGTTGTGTGAATGGTATCTATAGCTTTGTGGGAGGACTAGGGGTTCTTGATTAGTTCTCACTGCGCCCAGCCATTTCATATAGGAAATGTATACCCACGTTGTATAGGCCGTTAGCTGCAGAAAATGGGTTGGCTCGCGCCCCCCCCNATCTGCCAACCAACCGTCTGTATTTACTTGGATCATTCAACTTTTCTCCTTCTGTTGAAGAAAGTTTCAGATTTTGCTCCATAGGAAATTTTTCTTGATGTGCTCCTGTAAGACCTGTGTCAAGAAGAATGTCTAGAGCATACTTCCTTTGAGACATAAAGATTTCTTTTCTAGACCTAGAAAATTCAGTACCAAGGAAATATTTCAAATTTCCTAAATCTTTGATAAGAAATTTCTCGAGTAAACTAGTCTTGAGATGTTGAATTTCTTTGAGATCATTGCCTGTCAACAGAATATCATCAACATAGATAAGAGCTGCAGTGAAAGAAGTACCTTTACTCTTAGTAAATAAAGAGTAATCTGCTTTGGATTGAGTGTAGCCTGCATTTTGTATAGTGGTAGAGAATATGGAGAACTAATTGCGAGAAGCCTGTTTTAAACCATAAAGAGATTTATGGAGCCGACATACTGTATTCTCCCCCTGGTGGTAAAGACATATTGACTTCCTCGTCTAGATTACCATGGAGAAAGGCATTTTAAACATCCAACTGATGAGTGAACTATTTTCGAGCAGTGGCAATAGTGAGTAAGCAACGAAGTGTAGTAAGTTTTACTGTAGGAGAAAATGTCTCTTTGTAATCAACACCTTCAACCTGAGTGTATCCCTTTGCTACCAGTCGAGCTTTATAA
>NC_036644.1:5677578-5688427 GCF_002806865.2 Cucurbita pepo subsp. pepo
CCCCCCGCAGGGGCTATTATGGGCTTAGGGTGTACTCAGCACACCCCTAGGGTAGATACCGTGTAGTCTCAAATACCCATGCAAAGGTAGCTCATCCTAGTGAGATACCGGTCATTACAGCTTAGTATAAGAAACCCTTAGGTATCAAATGAAAGGACAGAGAACTAGTGAAGCGCCAAGGAGCAAGCTCCAAAGAGCAAGTCCTAAGGTGCAAGCCCCAAGGGACTAAAACTAGACCAGACGTCCTATATCTAATTAGTAGATCGTGAGAATCTTGTTAAGTTTAGGATGCGATACCAAACTACAAGTAGATGGCTTACTAAGTATAATTTTTATACTCATCCCAGTTTTCCTATTTTTTTTCCAGGTGTTCGCAAGCTGTCGTTCAAGGTAGAGAAGCGTTCGAGAGTTGTGCAGTCACAGAGGGGGTCGTTCCGGAGCGTCAGTTCGATTTTAGTCTTTTTTGAGTCTTTTGTAAATTCCCTTTATATTTGTATTTTATTTTTGTAAAATGAATCCTCCTTTGAAATATTTGAAAATTACACTTCTCTTTCTTCCATTTTAATTTTATTGGATTTTCATTTTTTATCTTTTACTCTTGTTTATTTTTCTTCTCTTTTTGTTTGTTTTTTATTTCGTCTTTTGGGTCACGGTTCGAGTTTCAAAGCCTAAAAAATTGGGTCGTGACAAATTGGTATCAAAGCAGTCGAGTTTTAGATTCTATAGACTTTTTCTAGGATAGAGAGTCGTACACCTCTGTGACTCAGCTCGACGAAACACGTCGTCGTGACCAGGTATGCAGTTCTAACCCTATTTAGTAGGTTATAATCTGATATAAGTCTGTAATAACTTGATGTTGTCTTGGCTTAAGTGGTAGCTGTGATTACGCCTTAGGGTGTTCAATAGTGAATGTTCGCTCTATATGTCGAGGCTAAATTCGAGTTATTGCAAGGAGGCCGGAGGGGTCACGTTGTAGCTTACTGGCCTTAAGAAGACAGAGAGGTGACTCCGCAGAGTGCGTGACGTCCAACCCATAGAAATGTACATAAGACTTTCTAAGGTCCAGTAAGAGATGAGGTCCAGTAAAAGATGATATACCAATGACCTAGCCTTCTATTGGGATTTATGCCCCAAAGTCTCGTAATTAATTATTTAGTTTTTAACAATAATTTATATTATTTTATTTGTAATTTAATTGTTATCTATCGTATGAAAATCCAAGGTTATTAATGTGGTTGAAATACAAGAGAATCGTGTTCAAGTAATAACCTAAAGAGTGTATAGTATATGGATAAGGTTGGGTGCCTTATCCTGGTAACATGATTGATACGGCCCACTTTGTAATCGTTACAAATGATTTGATCCAACTCATTCATGTGAAGACATGTAAGTGGGGGTATCCTATACAATGACTTTGTATAAGGCTAGACCAAGAGATATTTAATATCTCTTTATAAATCCGTTAATTAAGAAGATTAATATTTCACATGATAATCATATGCGACTCGATCTTAATCCTGAGTGAGTTATGAACTCCTGTCGGTAAGGGCTTGTCCTTTAATTTACATGGATGAGAATGGCTCTTTAAGCCCATCCAATATGCCTACTATTTTAGGGACTTGACCAAGTAGGGAGTTGGGAACATAATATTATGAGATGGAATTCACTCTTTTACCTACAAGGAAAGTAGATGAGTTGTTCTCTTAACTACTGATTTCGAGACTTGAACAATGGGCTCCACCCTCTCATTGGCCCGAGAGGGACTTGGTTTATGATTGGGTCATAAACAAATTGTTCATTAGAGAATCGATGGTACTTAGTGAAAGATGTAATTACAGGGGTAAAACGAACTTTTGACTCAGCTATAATTATGAACAACTCGTGAAGGATTGACTTGCTTGTAATGGTTATATCAATGGACATAACTTGTTCTACAGTGCATAAGAGTGCAACTCTAGGTCTATAGTGGAGTGACCTATAATTAATGAATGAAAATTGATTAATTAAATAGTTTAATTAATTAATTTTATATCATTAGAGCTTATAATCTTTAGGTCCATAAGGTCTTCTTGCTAACTCTTAATAACTCTTAATAAGGCTAAAAGGTTTAATTTATTTGAAAGAAAATTTGAAGTGTTCAAATTAATATTTAATTATTAGATATATTAAATATAAAGGAGAAAATAAATTTAATTTAAAATGTCAAATTAATATTTAATATATTAGATATATTAAATAAATAGATAAAAAATATTTAATCTCAAGTGTTCAAATTAATATTTAATATTTCATATTTAATATATTAAATATGTTAAATATAAATAGAGAAAAATTATTAATTAGAAGGGTTAAATTAATATTTAATATATTATATATATTAAAAAGGAAAAATATATTTATGGTATGGGATACCCTTAAATATTAAATTAATTAATGAATTTTGATACCTTAAATAAAAATATATTTGAAATTTAAACGAGACTCAAATTAATTAAATATATATTAGATAATATCTAAATATGATTTGTATAAATATTATATCCTAATATATTAAATATACAAATATATTATTTGGCAAAGAATCTCCAAAAGTCCCTCTAAATAGGACTCTAGGGTTAAGCCAAAACATTCCAATCTCTCCCACTTTCTTGGGGGAATGAAGAATTCTCAAAACTATTCTTCTCCAATCCCTTAGGGATTTTCTTTCAAGAGGCTCCTACAAGCCTTGACTTTGTGTTCGAGTCATAGAAAGGAATGTTGAATAGCTTTTGCATGGTTGGAAATTTTAAGGACTTCCAAGCTAGGGTTTCTATAAAGGTAGAGTCATATACTCTCGAGTTTATTGCTTTTGTTTTAATTCATAATAGCAGCATGTGGCTATTAGGACCATAAAACCAAGTTCTAATTTATCCTTTGGTTAGGACAGGCATGCTCACAAAGTAAAGGACGTAGAACCTTCAAGGTAGTCCGGTGAACCTCGGGGTCGAGAACAGCAAGAAAAGAGGACAAGCTATGGTCACACTATCACCGTCTAGAGGGAGAAAGTTCAGATGCGTGTTAGTATGAACCTACCCTCGTATAGGTCTTCTGGGTTACAAAGAGTAGCATTCTAGTTACACACATGAGTGTGACGCCGTACTTGTGAAGCATGCTCAGATAGAGGTAGAACTCCTAGACAACGTGATGCTGAAGACCATCGGAGGGGTAGTAAGATGGTGACTTGTAAACAGGTAAGACTAGCAGAGACATGATACGTCTTAGAGAAGAAACTGACGTAGCACCCTCAAAGTTAGAGGGAGGCTAGCTACCAAACAAGAGTTTTCAGAGAGTCCCCTAAGATATAGTACAAGAACATGAAAGGTTCACATGCTCGAAAAAGCCAGTGATAAGATATCACTACGAGATGAGATGTGATTAACTCAGTTATAAAAGATGCTACAAGAGCTAGCCTTGGTGAATGTAGAGAACTTATTCAAGGACCGTTTACTCCCAAAAGAGCCAAGCTCGATGTGCATTGTTCTTGCTGTAAACAGTTTTGGGTAGCTAGCTTTACCTACGCAGCTGTAACAGATATCCAGTTTTGACACGCTACATCAACGAACTCTTTATCAGGTGGAGACTGTCAGGTGAGTGCTAGCCTACTCATCATCCATAGGAGGTTGTTGGCAAACCCATCCCATTGCCCATGTAGGATTTGTCTTCAAAGGTTGTCGTGATTGTCTCTTAGGTCTTTAGGGTGATTTGGCAGTCTTGACATGGATCAAGTCTCCAAGCTTCTCAGTTGCACCTTCCAAAGTCCAAATTTGTAACGATACTAAATTTTCTACTCAATCTAAGGTCGCTACCGTACACATATCATGAACATTTAATGCAGAATTATCTCAATTGAAACTTTATAATAAAATCCACCTAAGTCTTGCATGCTTCATTTAATACTTTTAAATAAACTAATACAAATAGAAATAAAATGAAAAACAATCCAAAATAAAATGCCTTATACTAACCTATATGCTACAAAATGGAAATGTAATTAACCTATATTAACCTATAGTCTACTAAAAATTAAATACGAAACTATCTGAAGCATGTGTCACAGCCTCATGATTGTGATTCCACCGTCAACCTTACAGAAGCGCCTTGCCTTTAGCTGAAAGATAGAGTAGCACATGGCTTGAATATTTTATGAAATACTCAATAAGCGACCTCCTATTGGGGTTAAAGTGCAAAGACACAAAGTTACATGCATGAGACCTATCATAACAGTCTATTTTTCTACGATGGATACCCTAAGGGTAACTTGGATGTGTAATTAATTTTCCTACACACGGCCCACGTGCGAATATGGATCCACTAGTCAGTTCGCACACCTCCTAGGCCCTTTCTGGTTGGGCGAACATTCTCTGGGAGCTGTTGATGCTAGATACCCGTTAGGAGTAGCGACTATCACGACAACACTATGTCAAACATAATGATTGTTCCCCTGCCTATTAGCATATGCATCCATACTATCATAAAGGAATAGGGGTATCCCCGATGCATAAGCACACAATAATGCATGAGGTCCCAATATCTTTCCATTTTAATTATCCTTAATACAACCCCGCTATCGTCCTCTTCATGTCATAACATTTTTCATACTATTTCTCATAACATTTATCATATCATTTATCATAAATTTCATGTGTATGTCAGGGTTGTATTTCATGCTAGTTGTCGTTTTGCATTTCAATCATATCAGATCATTCATCTAACGTATTGTTGGGTTTTATGTCCTAAAACTCATAGTTTGTAAACAAAAACATATTCTATTTTCAATAAAGTTATTATAGTTGTTTATTCAATAAAGATTGTTATTGAATAAAGTGAACTTTACGATCATTAATCTAAATCCAATAAACTAAGAACACTCTGACTATAGTATGATTACTTGAACTATATGTAGAGACATAAGAGTGAATCAAGTTCAAGTATATAGTCAAAATGATCTATAGTATAAGGATAAGGCTGAGTACCTTATTCTGGGGACACTATGGATGCGACCCACTTTTGTATATGATATAAACAATGTGATCACTAAATTGTACATGTGGAGACATGTGAGTGGGGGCGTCCTATGCAATGAGTATTGCATAAGATCGGACCATGAAGAAAACCACTCTCACTTTATAAAGTCGTTTACTGTTGAGACTGATTTTCTTTTCATTCGATAACCTAGGTAACTCGGTTTTAATCCTGAGCTAACCATGAACTCCTGTTTATTCGGAATTATCCTTAGATTTGCATGGGTGAGAGTGGCTCTAGTTCGCCGACTCAACAGGCCTCCCATTTCAGGGGTAAGACTGGGTGAATGGCTGGGGACGTGGGGTGCAAGACGGAATTCACTCCTACCCACTTTTAGGGATAGAAGAAAGGTAGTTCCCTTAAGCACTGACTCCAGGTCTTGAACAAGGGGCCCCACCCTCTCATTGGCCTGAGAGGGATTCGGTTTACTGGTTGGACCACAAACCAATTGTTTATTAGAGGATCAGTGAGACATAAGGAACAAGAAGTAACTTCAGGGGTAAAACGGTAAATTGACCCAGCTCTAGTTACGAACAACCTGTGAAGGATCGACTTACTAATCATGGTTATATCAGATGGACAGAAATATATCTATAGTGAGGGGAGTGCAACTACTAGGCTATAGTGGAGTGTCCTAGTAGTTAACGAATGTTGGTTAACCAGGTTAATGAGTTTAATCGGTTAATCTTGAATCGTTGGAGCCCATGATCTATAGGTCCATTAGGTCCCTCTGCTAGCTCATATCGGACTAAACCATAGAACAGTGTGACGAGTGAGTTCGAAGTGTTCGAATTCAAATTAGGGAATATGCGTTACATATATACGATATATTTAACCGCAATTTTATTTTATTTACGAAATAAACGAAAAGAGAGAATCTGAGATATTTAAATAAGATTTAAATATCTTAATCAATTATGTGTCGGAATTGACTGGGATTGGCATTTGAATTAATATTAAATATTAATTAAATAGTTTAATTAATTATTTAATGTTACTTTAATTTGAAATTCATTATTCAAATTAATTGTTGAATTAAAATGAAGAAAGTCAAAATGTTGACTTTCATCTAATTAAAATGAAGAAAGTCAAAATGTTGACTTTCATCTAATGGAAAAATCATGTTAGTGGAATTTTGAGGTGTCAAAATTTGGTTTAACCAAACTTGCATGTTTGCCAAATAAACCCCACAAGTTTGAGTGGAATTTTGAGTGTCAAAATTTGGTTAACTCAAACATGCATGCTTGCCACATAATCCCAAACATTTGAGTGGAATTTTAAGTGTCAAAATTTGGTGATCTCAAATTTGCATGAACATGCAAACATGACTCTTTAAATAGAGTGATCATGGTACATGGAAGGTCTTCTTCTTCTCGGTGAAAAACCTTGAGAAAAACCTCTCACAAACACTCTCTTCATATATACAAAATCCCTCCCAAGTTTAGTCACTCACCGGATTCCACAATCCCGTTCTAAGGCCGGAGGATAGTGGAGAAGACACTAGTGGTGGTTCGAAACCGGTTCGTGAAGAAAAAGAAGTTTGAACTACAAAAGGTTAGTATTCAAACTCATTAAGTTTTAATACTTTTGACCATGCTAGTTATTTACTATAATTGATGTTCTAAAAGTGCCTAAGATCGAAATTGCTTCTGCATCAAAATCAAAAGCCTCATATCTACCTCTATCAACAACCACTTAGTAATATGTGTCATCTAAAGCAACTAAAATAGGTGATGATCCATTTAATATAGGAAAATTTGAGTCGAAATGAATTAGAATAATACATGAGAATCCTTCCCATATGAGACTTAAGCATGTGAATGACCCCAACCAAAAAAGCCATGCATCTAGGGTGAAATATAAGGTGCCAAAGCAGCTCCTAGAAGCCCCAAACTTGTCCAGTACGCTATCTTTGCCCAAACAGCAACATTTGATACATTAATGAGAAGAGAAAAGAAGGACAGATTGAGTAGGCTTTGTCAGAGGGGATAAGTAGGACATCCAATACCGACCCATACTTTGACCATTCACCCAAACCTGTCCCTCCCCCATTTTATTCTTTCTCTAATAGCCAAGAATCAAAATATGGCTGCAAGAAAATTAGTGAGTTTAGTTGAGTTGAATGGGTTTTTCATGGGGTTGGTACATTTTCTCTCCATTTACCTTGTACCATGTGAGAGCAGATTTTTGGGGCTTGTTGTGTAATCCATTTTTAAAATTCTACATACGGGAAGTCCGACTAATGTGCTTGGTGTCACGGTCATACTCGTCCAGGGCGTGTTGCCTATGGCCGCATGCCCATGACAAGCCAAACCCTTGTCATGTCTTTTCATTCTAATGTTTTTCCTTTTGTAGTTCTAGGGCGTATGACGCCTCAAAAATATCATGTCTAGGCAGACATAAAATGGCTCAGAATGTACTCTAGGGGAATATGACTAGTTGTCAACTTCTCCCTACCCAAGGTTATATATGCTAAGCCGTTGTTATCTTTCTCTTGCTTGCTTATATAACGTCTCTTTCTAAAATCTCTCTCTCTCCTCATTTTCTAAAACCTTCTTTTAAAACCGAGGCTAGAGGCTCGATCATACGTCGCTTGGCCGTAGGCGACGCAAGAACAAATTGGCTTAGCTCACTTGTCGTTGGAAAGTGAGTATCGCACAATCGCTAGTCCGCTGCCTTCGAAAGTGCGATTGTGTCACCTAGCAGGGCTATGTTGTTAATTCCAGCTTAAAGGCACTGATTTTTTAATAGAGGCCTAAACATGATTCAAACCTAAGACATCAAAATCCTCAATTTCATCATTTAAGCAACAGGGACATTTTCGTCATTTTCTTGTTTAACAATAAATTGAAGCCTAAACATGTCCGAACAAGCGGCGCATAAATTGAATTATCCACTCGGATTTAACCAACCAACAGGACTGTATGGAGTAAGGCAAGGACCACGGCATGTACAAAGAATGAATCAGTATCAACAACCAGAAGGGTCCTCATTGAAAACGTTGATGAAGCAATATATGACTAAAAATGATGCAGTAATTCAGAGTCCAAATCATGGAGACATCTCATGCAGCACGGCTTCTAAAATTTCATTGGCTTCTTGAAGGAGATATATATTAATATCCCGATCGGCAAGCCTATAAGCAAATGTTAAACTATGTTGAATTCTTAAAAGACACGCTGACCAAACATAAAGAAGTTTGAAGAATTTTAAGCTAGTAGCCTTGAAGGAAGTGTTAGTTTATTTAATCTTGTATTAACCGTAATTAATCTTATTTACTGTTTGTATTTCAATGTATGTTAGTTAAGGGTGGTTACTAGCGGTTAAGGGTGGTTACTAGCGGTTAATGTGGCTATTCTGTCTATATATGTATTCTGTAACCAGTTGAATAGAAAGGTTGGTTTTATTGCCTCTCTTAGTTGTATGAGGGTTTTCTAACAGGAAGGATGTATACCAATTCTAAAAAATAAGATCCCGATTTGTTCACAATTCGAGTAGCAATTGGAGGGAGGGAGTTGAGTAGAGCTTTAAGCAATCTAGGAGCGAGCATTAATCTAATGTCATTATCCTGCATTAAAGTAGAATGTTCGGTAATATTTGAGAGTTAGGCAAGCAGTATAGTAAAATAATTTGGAAATCATAACTGTCATCCAAAACAAGAGGGCATTGTTCATCGCAAGAAGAATAATTAATTGGAAGAATTTAATAGAGCAATCTTAATGGTCAGCCCAACCATCCAAATTTTTTTTTTTATGTAAGAACAATTAAAAAAATTAATAAAGAATTCGGATCAATCAAAAGATAAAGCTAGAATTAGATTACCTGTTAAGATAAAAAATCTAGAAGTAAGATTTAGAACCTTATTATAAATTGAGTCACTCCACAGTCGAACTTGATCGAAGCTTGATAGAATGTCTCAAATGCAATCTACTAACATAATTGCTTGAAACTTAGAAATGACAAATATGATACTTGACTAATAAGGGTAAAAGTCTCAATTTGAGATCTTAATTTCATTTATCTGAAATCTGTCTTTTATAAAGTCCCCACGTAAGAAACTTTATATACTCTTCCCACTAAAGAAGTTAGTCTCATAATTTAATCTCGAATCTCTTAAATCTACACAAAAGAACAAGTCATTTAACCAATAACTTCCACCCTTGTGCCCGATTATGAAATTAAAAATAATAAATAAAGTTTTCTAACAACTTATCAATCTAAGTGCACTTTATAGCAACTTCATCTGCTACTTCAACCGTGCAAGTATTCACTCCTGAAGCTCCAAATGGTCCTTTAATCAAATCAGCTGATAACACATGAAATGATGGTTGAAACGAGTCTATCCAATTTGTAGATGAAGAATGAATGCTGGTTGAATCTTCTTGGCCTTGAATCATACAATAGGTCCAGTTGAAACATTTGGAACACTATAATCCTTATGACTGTTGAATTGTTAGAGTTGGGACCGAGAAAGAGTATGCCTATGAAATCTTTTTTCAAAGAAGCACCAGAATCGGATTTAAAGCCTCTACCATCCCACCTAAGTATGCATATTGAAGTGCATGCATAAAATTTAAGTCAATCGAGCAACAACATAGACTAAATCCTGTAACTAGAGAAGTTATTAGAAATGAGATTATAACGTGGTTAGACGTAGGAATCATATACCCAATTGCAGACACCAGCTAGGTCAGTCCAATTCAGTGCGTACCAAAGAAAGGAAAATCACTAGATAGTCAATGAAAATAATGAATTAATCTCTACAAAAGTGATGAGTCGATGGTGGGTATGATGGGAGAAATTTGTTAAGAATGAGAAATAGTAATAGAAATAGAAATAGAATTGGGAAGGCGTGTATTCTCATTGATATTCATAAGCTTAAATAGAATACAAGCTAGCAACTAATGCGTACAAATGAGGAAAATATAAAATAATTAAATATTGAGAATAAAATAAAATATACCGTAAATCAAATCATAAATAAAGAATATTAATATATAATATCTAAGATATATTCCATAAATAATATATACTCTAAATATTATATCTCAATACTCCCCCTCAAGTTGGAGAGTGTATGTCAATCACAACCAACTTGTCTTTCAAAAAATCAAATTGATGTCTTCCCAAAGCTTTAGTGAAAATATCTGCCAATTGCATTTTAGTCGAAACATAACACGGTTTGATGATTCCAGCTTGTAATTTTTCTCGAACTATATGACAATCTATTTCAATGTGTTTCGTACGTTCGTGAACAACTGGATTAGCTGCTATGTGTAATGCTGCTTGATTATCACAGTACAATAATGTTGGTTCGGACAATGGAACTTTCAAGTCTTGGAGAATATATCTTAACCAAGTTAACTCTAAACAAGTATTTGCCATAGCTCGATACTCGGCTTCTGCTGATGATCTGGACACATTGGTTTATTTTTTAGACTTCCAATAAATAATTGAATTTCCAAGGAAAATGCAGAACAGAAATAGACCGTCTGGAAGTTCGAAAACCACCCCAGTTTGAATCACAATATGCTTGTAATCTCAAGTTATTTTCAGATGGTAGTAGAAGTTCTTGACCAGGAGTACCTTTGATGTATCTTAGAACTCGAAGAGCTGCCTCCCAATGTGGTTTTCTTCGTTCATGCATAAATTGACTAAGCATACGAACTGAATACACTATGTTAGGCCTAGTAACGGTTAAATATATTAATCTGCCAACCAACCGTCTGTATTTACTTGGATTATTCAACTTTTCTCTCTCTGTTGAAGAATGTTTTAGATTTTGCTC
>NC_036644.1:5689427-5713398 GCF_002806865.2 Cucurbita pepo subsp. pepo
TTTGTATTTGTTTTTGTTTTCTCTAAATTTCAGTATTTCATATTTAAACAAGTAAAACCATGGCTGTGTTTTCCAGAGAAGAAGTTGTTTTAAACGTTTTTTTTTTGAAGTTTACGTTATCAATTATGTTCATGTAAGAGTTATATTTCCGCATTATAGATGAGCATGAGACGTTAGTAGCGACTTTGAGTATGTGGAAATTTAGGGTCGTTACAACAATAATGACATACAGGCACAAATCTAGATTTATCGTACTGAGATACAAACTTGCATGTGTTAGACTTAGACATAACGGGGGATGCTTTAACAAATATTTTTTTAGAACTTGAAGGTGTAGAACATTCATCAATATAGCCTAATCCTCTTTTTATCACCATAAGGCTTATGTGCTCCAATTATTTTATCTAATTTTTGAGTACCTATAGTTAACTTTTGAATAGACTCTTTAGCTTTTCCAAGTTCTTGGATAGTATTTGATTCATTTTCTTTGAGTAATTTAATTAACTTTATCTTTTTCACAACAATCATGCTCAAGAAATTTAATTTTATCAATTAATGCAGTTTTTTTCATCAGAGTCAAATGCATGCTTTTTACAAGGTATATCAAATTTTACAATATTATGATTATTCTCTCTTAAACAAGAAATTTGAGGTGTATCAAATTTTACAACATTATGATTATTCTCTTTTAAGTAAGAAATTTCATTTAATAAAGACTTATTTTTAATAATTGAAGCCTCATATTTCTTTTGAAGTATAACATACTTTGAACCAAGTTTTTCTAAATCAAATTGCATATCCTCAAAAACTTTAAACAATTCATCGTAAGAAGGAGATTCAAGAATTACCTCGTCTTCTTCATCCTCTTTGTTACCCTGAGCCATGACTTCATCCTCTTTGTCACCATGAGCCATGAAACAAAAATTTGCTACTTTTTCATCATTTAGAGATTCATTTGCATCTATTTTATTATGAGCTAACATGCTAATTTTTGTTTTTTTAACTTGATTTGTTCCCTCATGAGTTACTTCACGAGTTTTCCAAATTTCATATGCTGAACAACACATAGATACTCTATTAAATTCATCATTACTTAGGGCACAATAAAGATAACTTATAACACTAGCATTAAAAGAACTTTTTTTTTATATCATGTTCATCAAATTCATTCTCTCATTTAAGCTTGTCAATGTTATTAACAATTTTTATTGGAATATAAAGGTCTTTACTAACAATCAACCATAATTCATAATCAATCGATTGCAAAAAATTTTCATTCTAGCTTTCCAATATGTATAAATTATTCCATCAAAATAAGGAGGTCTAGAAGTTGATTGTCCTTCACAAAAACCATTTTTAACACGTAGATTTGCCATAAGCTCTAAAGATAAAGTTTATAAAAAAAAGAGCAACCTGCTCTGATACCAATTGTTGGATCGACATGGCATCCCTAGAGGGGTGAATAGGGTTTCAACAATGTAATTATTAAATTTCTTTCATAAGAATAAAACTTAATATCATGCAATAAAATTTAACCATAATTTAGAATTTAAATAAGGAAAGGGTTAGAAAATATAACACCATAGTTTTACAGTGGTTCGGTCAAACTCGACCTACTCCACTCCCCAAGCGCCTCTTGGAAATTTGAATAAACCCTCTTGACTCTTTCCTCGGATCAGAAACCAACCGCTACACCGCTCCTTTTATGAGTTCAAGAGCAATCTCAATCCTTTCCACGGCTCAGGATCAAACCGGTACACCGCTTTTTTTACGAGTTCAAGAGAAAACTCAATCATTTCCACGGCTCAGGATCAAACCGGTACAATTGTCTGAAATCTTATAGAAACACACCACAACTCTCTAAAGTAATAGATTTACAATTTTCTCACAATACAATAGACATCTCTCTCAAGAATAAGATAAACAAGAAATAGAATTGGAAGCTTTGGAGAGAGCAACAATAACAATGGAGACTTTTTAAAAAAAAGTTTTAGATCGAGGAAACTATGAAAGTTGTGTATTGTGTTCTATGTTCTGTGTGTTGTGTGTTCTGAAAAATATGAAGAGGTGATCTGTCATGCATTGTTTTGTAAATCATTTACATACTTTTCAGAACTCATATGCTACTTGAACACCTTGTTTTGGATTTCAAACTTTCTACATAATTGCTAAAGTTTTTGTAATTTCATTGCATAGTCTGTTGGTCCAGCCCTTGATTTCAAGATTCAAATTTTGGGCTGTGATAGTTTGGTATTAGAGCATGGTTTTAGGTCCTATAGACATTAGGTTGTAGAGTCTAGTACCTCTGTGGCTTAAGTTTCGACATGCTCCGCCGCGACCTGGTGAGTTCTCTGATTATTGGGAAGTAGGAAGACTTGAGTTATATGTTACGAGATCTAAGATGAGGATTAAAAAAATAATAAGGAATGTGCTTCTTTTGAATTAGGCACAATGAGAACGTAGTATTGACTCTCACTCCCCGTCTATTGACAGATAATGGCGCCTAAGAGAAGAGGAGATTATCTTCGGCCTGGTCCTAAGAGGGGCAGGAGAAGGGTCGAAGAGGAACCTAATTTTCCTTTCCTCGAGGTGGAGCAGCACCCACCTCTAGAGGAGAACACAGAGCTGACCTCGGATGAGGAATAGACGCCGCCACCGGCACCTGTGCCGAGGAGAGGCCGAAGGAAGGTCGAGCCTCAAGTTATTCTAGAGACTGCTCCTCAAGATCAGGTACCTGAAGAAGCTCCACCAGCGCCAGATTCCTGTGGTGCCTACTCAGTCAACGACGACCGTTTCAAGGGATGAGTTTCAGACTTTCATGAGAGCCACCATGGAAACTCATGCACAAATGGCTCAGTTAATGCATACATTGATGACAAATCAGGCCACTGTGCAAGGGACGAGAGATCTGAGCACGATTGTGGAGTCCCATTATTTAAAGGACTTTCAGAGGTATAAACCGCCCACTTTTGACGGGGGTAAGATGGACCCGGTAGCAGCTGAGATTTGGTTGGAGGCTGTAGAGATAGCCTTTATGTACATGAAATGTCCACCAGAATATCAAGTCCATTGTGGGACTTACATGTTGAAGGGTGAAGCCCATTTTTGGTGGAAAGGTGCAGAAAGGACTATTACATCAGAGGGAGGTTATATTTCCTGGAATCAGTTCAAGGAAGCCTACCTGTATAAATATTACCCAGTAGTTGCTCTACTCAAGTGTCAGACAGCATTCCTAGAACTGAAACAGGGGGACAAAACTATTGAGGAATACGATCTTGAGTTTAATAAACTGGCAAGGTTGCTGAGTATGTCAGTAATGAGAAGATGAAAATTGATCGTTTTATCGCTAGTCTCCGGATAGAGCTTCAGGGTCCAGTTATAGTACAAGCATCATCAGATTATGCTGTAGCCCTGAGAGTGGCAACGCTGATGGATAGGCCACGACAGATGGCAAAGCAAAATGTGTCGATAGTGACCACTCAGAATACCTTTGGCCAACGAAGAAGGCCTAACAGAAATTCTTTTAGATCTGACAGACAGCCTCGAGGGCGATTTGAACGTTGGGGTAGAGCCCCAGAGCATAACAGACCTGAATGCCCTAATTGTAAGAGATATCACGAGGGAGAGTGTTTTGCTGGAACAGGAGGATGCTTTGGTTGTGGCAAGCCACTCCATCGCGTAGCAGACTGTCCTCATAAGAGAAACCATGAGGGAAATAGACTAGTGGGACAGAATTAGAGAGGCCGGGGAGTTCCACAGCAGACCCGAGCTGTGGCCCACGCTATCACGACTAGGAAGCAGAAGAGACGGACACAGTGGTGACAAGTACACTACCTATTTTTTATCACCTAGCATTTACATTATTTGATTCTGGTGCTACCTACTCTTTTAGTTCTGAGGGGGTTGTGAAATCTGCAAACTTAGAACTAGAACCCCTAGAGTTCCCCCTTACTGTGTCTACACCAGCAAATACATACATGACTGCTACCCGTAGAGTTAGAGGTGGTAGTGTGATAGTTGCAGGGCGAAAGATTGTAGCATCCTTGATTGTCCTGTGTATGCAAGACTTCGATGTGCTCTTAGGGATGGATTGGTTGGACGAGAATTGTGCCCTCATTGATTGCGAAGCAAGAAAGATAACCTTTAGGCCCCTGATAGGAGAGAACTTTGAATTCAAAGGGGATATATCCAGAAGTACCCCTAGGGTCATCACAACGTTGAAGGCTAGGAAGTTGTTGTATCAGGGAGCCTGGGCAATTCTGGCTAGTGTAACGAAAGTCAGTGAGTCCAGTCTGATGGTATCCTCTGTTCCTGTGGTTGGAGAATTTGAGGATGTTTTTCCAGAAGAGCTTCCAGGGCTGCCCCCTAATCGAGAGGTAGATTTTGTTATTGACCTCGAACCAGGGACAACACCGATATCCAAAGCGCCATATAGAATGGCACCTGCTGAGCTCAAGAAGCTGAAGGTACAGTTACAAGAACTTATGGACAAGGGATTCATACGGCCTAGCGTCTCACCTTGGGGAGCCCCTGTGCTATTTGTTAAGAAGAAAGATTGAACTATGCGATTATGTATAGATTACAGAGAGTTGAACAAGGTCACAATCAAGAATAAATACCCTCTCCCAAGGATAGACGACCTATTTGACCAATTGCATGGTGCAACAATGTTCTCTAAGATTGATCTGCGATCAGGATATCACCAGATGAGAATAAGAGAGGAAGACATACCTAAAACAGCGTTTAGAAGCCGTTATGGACATTATGAGTTCATAGTCATGTCTTTTGGTTTGACCAACGCTCCTGCAGTGTTTATGGAGTTGATGAACCGAGTGTTTAAGGAATTCTTAGACACCTTCGTGATTGTGTTCATTGACGACATTTTGGTGTATTCTAAGTCTGAGATGGAGCATGAGGAACACATGAGGAGAGTTTTAACTCTACTGAGAACCCCATCAGTTGTATGCCAAATTCTCGAAGTGCAAATTTTGGCTGCAGGAAGTGGCTTTTCTTGGACACGTGGTATCCAGTCAGGGGGTAACTGTGGATCCTACTAAGATCGAAGCAATCTTGAAATGGCCTAGACCAACCAAGGTCGGTGAAGTAAGGAGTTTTCTAGGTCTAGCAGGCTATTATAGAAGGTTTGTACAAGATTTCTCTAAAATATCTGCAGCTTTGACACATTTAACCAAGAAGAGGAAACCTTTTATCTGGACACCAAAGTGTGAACAGAGTTTTCTAGAACTGAGAAAGAGGTTGGTCAATGCGCCTGTACTTACAGTGCCCGATGGGTCAGGTGGACTTGTGGTTTACATCGACGCTTCAGGAAAAGGGCTAGGTTGTGTACTCATGCAAAAGGGCAAGGTGATAGCCTACGCCTCTAGACAGCTGAAAGAGTATGAGCGCAACTACCCCACCCACGATCTGGAACTAGCAGCCGTGGTTAGACCTGGCGTCACTACCTGTATTTGTTTACACAGAAAGAGCTCAACATGAGACAACAGATGTGGTTAGAACTAGTTAAGGACTATGACATTGAAATACTTTACCACCCAGGAAAAGCTAATGTAGTGGCAGATGCCTTGAGTAGAAAGACAGCCCACACATCTGCCCTGATCACGAGGCAGAAGTATCTACAGGATGAGATACAGAGGGCTGGAATAGAAGTCTTGGTTAAAGGCATAACCGCTCAACTACCGCAACTTTCAGTCCAACCCACCCTCAAGAGACATATCATTGAAGCTTAGAGAACTAATATGCACCTCAGTAGGATCTGGGGTCAGCAAGAAACTGAGAGACTAGAGGGATATTCAGTTTCTTCTGAAGAGGGTTTGATGTGGCAGGACCAGTTATGCGTACCTCGGGATGAGAAGATCCTACAGGAAATCATGATTGAGGCACACAACACGTCCTACGTGTTCCACCCTACGCGTTCCACCCTGGAAATGAAGAAGGATGTAGCTGAGTATGTGAGTCGGTGTTTGACTTGTCAACAGGTAAAGGCCCCGAGACAGCGACCAGCAGGGTTGTTGCAATGGTTGAATATCCCACAGTGAAAATGGGAGGAAATAAGCATGGATTTCATCGCGGGCCTACCAAAGACTCGAAGAGGCTTTAATGTCATCTGGGTCATTGTGGACAGATTGACTAAGGCAGCCCACTTTATACCCGGCAGAGCTACTTACCGAGTGGACCAATGGGCTCAGTTGTATGTCAAGGAGATAATCCGCCTGCACGGCGTGCCAGTGATCATTGTGTCTGATAGGGATGCTAAGTTTACTTCTAACTTCTGGAAAGGGTTACAGAAAGCGTTGGGAACGCAACTCAAGTTCAGTACAGCTTTCCATCCTCAAACTGATGGGAAAATCGAGAGGCTTAACCAGACCCTAGAGGATATGTTGAGGGCATGTGTAATAGACTTTGCAGGTTGCTGGGATGAGCACCTGGCCTTTATGGAATTTGCCTACAACAATAGCTACCAGACAACCATTCAGATGACACCATTCGAAGCTCTATATGGGAGGAGGTGCAGAACCCCTATATTCTAGGAGGAGGTGGGCAAGAAACAGTTGTTGGGGCAGGAGTTGGTACATACTACCAACGCAGTGGTACAGAAAATCAAACAGAGGATACTCTTTGCACAAAGTCGGCAGAAGAGTTATGCAGATTCTCGTAGGAAAGACCTCATGTTTGCAGTGGGTGATCACGTCTTCCTGAAAGTAGCCCCCATGAGAGGAGTGCTGAGATTTGGGTAGAAGGGGAAGCTGAGCCCGAGATTCGTGGGACCCTTTGAAGAACTAGAAAGGATAGGGCTCGTGGCCTACAGACTAGCATTGCCACCCACACTCGCCGCAGTGCATAACGTATTCCATGTATCGATGCTGAGAAAGAACACCCCAGATCCCACTCACATCATTGATCACGAGACGCTTCCCATCCGGAAGGACCTATCATATGAGGAGAAACCCATAGGGATAATGGCACGTGATGTGAGGAGACTACGAAGAAGGGAGATTCCATTAGTCAAGATTTTATGGAAAAACCATCGAGACAACGAGGCCACTTGGGACTGTGAGGATGACATGAGGAGATCTTACCCCGAACTCTTCCGGCAAGGATCAACTTTCGAGGACAAAAGTTCCTAAGGTGGGGAGGATTGTAGCGCCTGAGTTTAAAAAAAAAAAATTCAAGGTCACAATAGGGGCAAACTAGTCATTTTGCCCTATTATTACTAGATGGGTCTAATTTGATTGGGTTATAATCTGAAAAGAGAAAGAAGAGGGAAAGAAGATTAGGGTTTTTGAGGTAGGAGGAGGAGATCGGATCATAACCGACGTCGGATATCCGAGTCCCAATTCTAAACCATCAACAGTCCGAGGCAAGGTGCTCTCACGAATCACACCTTCCTATTTCGTCAAAACATCCAAGAACTTCAGCGTGATCTGGTTAAGTTCTAGAGTGAAGGCGGCCAAGATTGGCGTTCAATCGGAGTTTCAAGAAAACGTGATTTTTGGAGAGAGGGAAGAGACGCCGCCACACGTCGGCCAGCGTACGGAGGAGTGCGGCAGAATCGGTGATCCACACGTGGCAATCATCGACTTGTGAGGCGCGTCCTCACCTGGCAACGGACACGCGTCATGCACGCGGATTCGGGCCAGCCCGACCCGACACCGCACGCGAACCGCTCCGCCCATAAACTGCCCTGACCCGGTGCCTCTAACCCGCGATGCTCGAGAATTTACGCGTGGGCACATGCGCGTCGGAATCCTTTCCATCAAAAAAATTCGAGCTTGGGAAGGCACGCGTCAACCAAGTAAGTAGCCAATTTGGATTCCCACGAGCAGTACTTGTAGGAACCACTAGGAACAAGCATGCATGCTACCACGCATAAACTTAGCTAGCCGGACCTAGCATATTAGTATGGAAACTGCGAAAATGAAATGCTTAAAGAAAGCTAGATATGAAATGTTTATTAAATCTGTTTTGATTGAGATTCTGATAAAGTATGTATGCATGAGGAGGATGGAAAACTTGTGAAATCTGCGCTCCAGGTGAAGATGGACGTTATCTTCCTGTTGAGCATGTTCATTAATATTGCATGAACTATTGTGTATGAACTCTTATGCCTGATGATTGCTTGTGTTATCTTTCTTGTTGAATAGGAAGAAATTATGAGCATAGATTAGGGTGCTTGTGACTAAGTAGGCTAGACGAGATCCTAGATTGGGAGACCATTAAAATACCGTGCATATAGACCCGTGAAACGATTACTGGCGGATCTAGAGCCCAGAATTTCAAACCCAATTGGTTTGTGAGACCAGGCACGAGAATCCTAGAGATGCATGAATCCAAGTCTAAGCTACCAAGTTCTACCCTAGAAAGGATAGTAGGATACCACGTTAATTGTAGGTAGCCCGCTAGAGTTGAGTAGTGTGGATATTGTCATCAGAATCTCCACTTTTCTCTGTGCTCCGATACCGTACCGTCGAGATAGAGCTTCGGTACGAAGATCGTTGAGCTTGGCAGATCCGGATAGGGAAGTGTGACAGGTACCCAGACCTAGTGGTGATAGCTAAGGGGTCTTCTGAACAGGACTCCTGGGCCATAGAAACCCATCCCTGAGCGTGGGACGTGGAACCACTAGGATGACTTAGTAGCTGACCGGCACACAGGGGGTCACACCCCGAATTTAGTGGATGTATGGTCCCGTGTGAGGGTTGTCAGCTAACTTCCACGGATGATGTTCAGAGAGAGTCACGTATTCAGATCCAGCCATACGATCCCCTCAGATGTACTTATGAGGTCGCGCCTCACCTCAGGACACTGATCATTCCACCACAAAAGATGGGCAAGCCTCTTAAGATATAGAAAAGAGAGTTGTAGCTTAGATTACTCTCCTTAGAAACACGAGAAAGACCGTGGATACCTACCAAGATAAGGATGCAAAAAGAGCCTACAAGTAAGCTGCTTACTGAGTATTTTTATACTCATTCCTTTCTACTCTTTTTTTTTTTCTTCAGGTGAGTGATGCCATGGTTCGAGGTGGGAATGCGTGCTGAATCTTAATGTCACAGAGGAGTGTCCCAAGGCATCTAGGAGTCTGTGCATATTTTTGTTTAGATCTGTTGTGCATTGTTTTGTAGACCATTTACATACTTTTCATATAACTCATATGCTACTTGAACTCCTTGTTTTGGATTTCAAACTTTCTACATAATTGCTAAAGTTTTTGTAATTTCATCTTGTCCATTTGTTTTTACATGATTTCATTGCATAGTCTGCTGGTCCAGCCCTTGATTTCAAGATTCAAATTTTGGGCTGTGACATATCATATGACAACATCTATATATCCATCATTCACATGTCGTATCATAATCATATCATATCGTAAACACTTCGTGATCATATCATTCCCTAACTTATCATAGTCTTAACGTTCGTATACCTATCACAGTCATGTCGTTACATGAATATATCTTAGTCATATCATCACAGGAACGTATCCTAACGCTATCGTTCTATCACAGGAACGTAGCCTGAAGCTCTGATACCAAATGATAAGATAAGGAACCAACTACAAGGGGAATAAGATTCGGATTACCTTGTTGATCGAATATCTCAAGGCAAGAACATTGTTTGAGATTCGAATCACTCCACAAGCAAGATCGATCATGTCTAGCTTGAATGATTCTTGTTGATCAAATATCTCAAGGCAAGAACACTTGATTGAGATTCGAATCACTCCACAAGCAAGATTGATCATGTCGAGCTTGAATGATTCTACATGCAATCTAAACTACATAGAATTGCAAAGAAACTTAGCCATTGGCTAAAGAAAAGCACAAATGCTTCTTTCTATATTTTCCAAGTCTACCTTACAAATACAACATACATGGCTTTATATAGCCTCAAAATGAAACTATTAAAGGCATTCCAAAAGTTGTAACATTCATACTTAATGACCATAATTAGTCATTATGTAAATGTAACCTAAAAAATCTTAAAATACAATAACTCTAAATTACTCTAAATTATAACCCACCCAAAATGTACAACAATCAAACTTCATTCTTCTTCAATGTAGCATGAGTTGAAACATCTTTTGATAATTTTGACAACCTTTTCTTCACATCTTCATTGAAGTATATTGTATGATTGATGTCTCTTGGTTCATATCAGCTGATGTCCCGAAGTTATCCTAAATGAAAGTTTGATTCTGTCCATTGAAATCCAAATCAACTTATATGAGCCCATGACATCAGTTTCAAGTTTGAAGTTTACAAAATTGTTTCTCATTTATATTGGTCCATGTGTTATACTTCATGCGAGTCTTTGCATGAGTTAAGTCTTGAAATATTTATATATGTGTGTTATATTATTATTTTCATACAAACCATTTAATACTCATTAACATTTTTTTAGATATTCTATTTTCTCGTACTGTGTTTATACCTTTTAACATTTTCTATATATTTTCAAGGATGGTGTTTTTTTTTTCTTCTTTTTAATTATATTAACAATCTTCCCTCTCTATTTGTTTCCATATTTTCAATTATATTCACAATCTTCCCTCCCTTTCTTTCATTGTGTTCCCTTCTTTTCTTCTTTTTAAGTATATTCACAATCTTCTCTCTATTTGTTTCTTCTTCACATTTTTTATCTTTTAATTATATTCACAATCTTCCCTCTCTATTCGTTTCCTTCTTCACAATTAATTTTAGCCGATCTTTTAATCACTTCTTACTTTTTCCTCTTAAAATGGCTACGAGTTTTCCTAAAACTCATACAAAATTCTTTTGTTTAATCCCTAATTCAAAACTAACTAATTGTAACCAAATTAATAAAATTAATATCATTAAATAAAATAAGAGGAAAATTACTACCAATATCTTTTTCCAAAACTATATCCGAACCTTTTTGTTTTTCTATTTGTGTAAAACTAAATAATTGGTTAAAGAAAGAGGAGATTTGAGATATAACTTCGGTAAATCTCAAATCTCTCCCCCATGTAAATCTTTACCATCTCCTATAAATCTGCTGTGAGAGGCATTTTTGTTTTTTTCCTTTTTTTTCTTTGTTACAGAATTCCTGTCGTTTGAGAAGATGGTTGTTGTTTTATTTATTTATTTTAATTATTATTATAATTTATTTATATATTTATTTATTTATTTATTACTGTTATTATTATCATTTTTTAAATTTATTTTTATTTCTATTTTTTCGGTGGTTACACTTAACCTATCATGTTAAGCTTTCTATTAAATTTTCATGAGTAACGAAGTCCATTTAGTATGCATTGTTTTCAATTAGTAGTCTCATAGGTGGCTTTTCATTTTCGTACTCAAACATTGTGTTAAGGTTTTATTTTGATGATGTTATTTCTTTTTCTTGTTTTAAATTGAACATATAAGTCCATGGTTTCGTTTGAAACGTTTTTTTTTTTAATTTCTAGATATGTTATTAAAGACATGCATGTAGTGATGTCTCTAATTTAGGCAAGAAAATAAGAGAAATTACAGAAAAACTAGATCAAGAAGGCACACTTCATCTAAGTAACCACACAGACTTTAAGCAAGTAATACTTGTAGGGATCACTAGGGCATGCTAGCAAGCAAGCCTTCCTTACCTTGGGTGGTTAGAAAATGTATGTTTTGGACTTCGAAAGCGCATTTTTGAAAGAGTATGAGTTATATGTATGTTATAAAAATTATCATTACGCCCCTAGGTTGAGATTTCTAAGAAGCATGTTGTTTTTATGTGTTATAAAAAGTTAAAAAGGTACTATGCATGGCCACAATACGAGTTGGACAATATGGACAAGTAAGCTATGTAAAGGTAAGAAATTACCAAAATGTCCCTATGATGAGATAAGTGATGAATGTTGTTTTAAATGCTTTCCGCCATGTATGGAAGTATGATGGAATTTTGTGATCTATGCTACGGGAGATTGATGGATGTTATCTCCTTGTCAACTTGCTCAAACCTGTGATTTATGATATATGATGTTTGTGCATGAGGTGATTAATAGGACTATCTCCCTATTATACATTTATAAATGAATAGGATATGCTTTTCTTGTTTTAGGTGATCAATAAGAATATCTCCCTAGTAAAGCATGCATGAGCAAACGAAGCTAAGATTAAGCCACTCGAACTAAGCAATTTACAGGTTGGCCTAAGTCAGAACGTTTCTAATAGACAATTGTGAGCCCATTAGAGATCTAAACTTGAGTACACCTATAGACTGGATTAGCCTCGAGGAGCTAACCTCGAGCGTTCTAAAAATATGAGATGTAAACTAAACCACCTCAATGCCCTAAGAACCTAGTAAATCTATGCAGCATCTAAGTGAGACTAAGGAAACTTAACAAAAAAACCCAAGACCACTTGAGAGACTATTGTAACGCCCCTAATTTTCTTTAACCTAATTAGTGACGTCACCCATGCATACTTATCTCATTAAGCGGAAGCTCATCATAAATAACCTTGAAATGGTCTTTCATAAATATTCATGAATCCAAAACAAAACCTAAACTTCGAAAATAACCCTTCAACACTGAATTCGAAGTAAATCCAAATGAAACAATACTCAATGTAAAACTTAAAATAGTCTAATAAGAGTAAACTTCTAAAAATATCCCGTCTCCAACTTCCATGGTGGCCTCAGCTCCGCCGTCAACCGTACATTGGCGCCTTGCCTTTACCTGAAAAATGTAGGTAGCACGTGGCTTGAGTATTTTATGAAATACTCAGTAAGTCACCCCACTGTTGGGGTTAGGAATGCAAACACATGCAACATATGAGCGGGACCTAACTTTTCATAAACTTTTCATAGCCTTGGGCGCTTTTCTATTCCGGGTAGGGTTGGATGTGTGGTACTCCTTCACACATGGCCCATGTACGTGTACATGAACCCACCAGGCGGGCTCTTATACATACCCCCTGGGCCTGACTTGGTCGGGCAAAACGTGTTACACGTAGCCGGACACCACAGAACAGAAAAGGGCCCGCATGATATCATGGCGAACATAAATATCGTATTTCATTCTTTCGTATCATAAAGGGGAAGAATCCCGATGCACGTGACATACATATATGCATGAGGTCCCTTAACATATTTAACATGGCATTACATAAGCAGTGCTAACATCGCATTTACGTTTCTTACATCACATGGCATCTCACATGACTTACATTACATGGCATATTACATAAACATTCCAGTTGCATAAACATCTCATGACATGACTCGATAATTCTACGTGTATCTATGGCATCAATCAACATATTCATGGCATACAATACTAACATCTCATTCATGACATAACATAAACAGTCAACAGTCAACACAAGTTCATACATCACATAACATACACAATCTACGGTCAACACAATCTATACATCACATAATCATATCACATAAAATATGGTGCATGCAGGGGCCACAGGGCACGCACCATCATACAACACGTAGAAAGCTAACTCCAACAGTAAGGTCACTTACCTCGATGGTCTTGGTTGAAGTCACTCACAACGAGCTAATCCCAGCGGTTAAATATGTCCTATGATAACCACATAAAAATTTAGAACCTTTCATAAGGTACCCTAGCTAAACCTCATGCTATTTATCAAAATAAACCCTCGACCTAATCTGTCTTTAACGTTTAGGAGCCATACTGACCTCGGATGGTAAAACTAAGGGCAGAAACGGCTTCGGAAGGGCCAAAAACCTTGGAATCGATATATTATAGTGATACCGATTCACCAAGCCGAGCTGCTGAGCCGACCAATTAAGCCGCCGAGCTGAGCTGCGGGATTTGACGGAGCCGAGCCGCGGGTTTTGACGGAGCCGAGCCGCCGTACACGTCAAGCCAAACCGAGAGCACGCGTGTGGAGCTGAGACCGAAGCTGCAGCACGCGTCCGCGTTGGGCCGAAACGCACAGGGCCCGCGTTCGTTCCGTGGGCTGGTCCAGAGGCCGAACGTGAACCCGACCCGTTTTCCTTCGTCTTCCTTACCCGAAATCTCACGAAAACCCTAATCGTTGCTGCGCTGCCAACGACGACGTCACAACCCCGATTCCAACGATGCGACGACACCCCTCGCCTATTCCGACCGACGCGCAACGATAGTGAACACCGATAGCCTCGGTCGCTTCTCCCTCCGGCCACTCACCGAAGAAAATCCAGCGAACCACCTCACACGTTTTTCCTAGCTAACCCTCTCGATTTTTCCGTACTCTCAGACACCCTCGAAAACCCTAAACATTTGAAGAGCAAAAGTCGTTTCCAAGGAAGGAGGAGAGTTGTATATGGGAATATAAAAGGTCTTTATGACTTTTCCATTAAGGCAGTAATTTCGTTGCTAGAAATCATACCTTTTCCAGCGACAATAAATGCAACATAATATTTTTTCGTTTTGGCAGCAAAAATAAAATCTTAGCATAAAATCTAAAATAAATAAAACAAAAATTCGAATCCTTACAACTATTGAGTGTAGAGTTGGGACAAGATTGAAACCGCGATCCAATTAAACCGATTGTGAAGAGGGACTTGGGACTACACGGGTAGTTAGCTCTTGACAAGGACTTCTTGTAGAAATGGGCAAACCCGTAAATCGGTCTTAGATGGACTTTTGACTACATGGGTAAGTGTCAAGATGAGAACTCCTATTGAAGGTAGAAACGGGTCTAGGCTGGTTTCGCGATTTCATAAAGTAATCATGTAAGAGATTAGGGACTACACAAGTAGGTGGTTTAGGGTCAATATTTCTATTGAGTGTAGAGATAGGCCAAGACCGACATCGCGACTCCGTAAACTGATCACAAAAGAGACTAGGGACTGCACTGATAGTTGAAAAGGAGAGTGCCTCTATTGATTATAAGAGCAGGTCGAGGCTAACGCTGCGATGTCGTAATCGGTCCTAAAAGGAAATAAGGACTACATGGGGTAGAAAATTCATGATGGTTGCCCCTAATGAATGTGGTATGACCCCAGACCTCGACATAGTCTGCGACATGTAAGAGAACTTTCTAGAGCCTAAACAAAAACTCGGGGAGATCTACTAGAAATTGGATGCAATGAGAGCCTACAATTAGGTTCTTTAATGAGTATTTTTATACTCACCCATTTTCCCCCTATGTTTTTTCAAGTGTTCATAGGTTGTTGTTTGAGGTGGAGGAGTGTTCGAGAGCTATACAGTCACAAACAGGGCCGTTCTGGAGCGTCAGTTCGTCTTTGTGTTTGAGTCTTTTGTATTTTATTTTGTAATTGTTTCCGTGTGTGTAATAAATTTTAACATCTTCTTATAATTTGATTTTATCTTGTATTTAATTTTGGTGAGGTTTGTCTTTACTTTGTTTTCAATTTTATTAGATCTTCATCATTTATTTTATTTTACTTTTTTTTTTTCTCTTTTTCTTTTTAGTCACTGTCACAAATTCGAAGCCTTGAAAATTGGGTCGTGATAGAGGGGTTGTTTCCAATTCGTCCTGTATTTGAGTCTTTTGTATTTCGTTTTCTAATTGTATCTCAAATTCCATTTCTCTTTTGCAATGAATTTGAACACTGAGTTGTAATAAGATCCATTTTATGGGACTTTCATATTTTATTTTATTTTATTTGTTTTTTTATTTATTTTTGGTATTGATCTTTTTAGTCACCGTTCAAGATTCGAAATCTAAAAAATTGGACTGTGACAATATAAAATAACAAGTAATTTATCAATAAATGAGAAAATATTTAATTACAAAAATTACAAGCTTTATGCACAAATCTCAACATATTTGACATTTTATAATCAAATTATTAATTTTCAATAAGCTATATTGGTTCTTATGATACTACTTTTTATTTTAAAACGATAATTGAAATTTTTATTTCTCATTTTTCTCGATGAAAAAAAAAAAAAAGAACACGAGAACTTAGAGTTTATGATTTTACTAGTCGTGGGGATAAACTTAAAAAAGGCTCAAACGGTAGGCTTAGAGGGTGGTCCCCTTTCTCGCGTAAGCTCCTGAACCTATTTATTCTTTCACTAATCTTTCTCCTTCAAAAGAAAGTGTTTCAAGTCGCCCAAAACCTAGAGCTAACATTTCAATCGGAAATCCACGTCGGATCGCGGCGAGATGAAAAAGGCAAACTGAAGCTCCGGACATCCCTCCATTTGAATCTCTACTCTATTTTGACTACAATACGAGAGAAAAAAAACATGTAGAAGTTGCCTTACTCACTGCCAGTTTCCATAGAACTTTTTTTCTCGAAAGAATGCCCACACAATTTGTATATTTTGTAATCCTTTGTTGCATAAAAAGAAGTGATTATATTTGCATGTGGTTTAGATTTAGGGTAACCACTAGATTCACTTCCATTAGTTTGAGTGTCTAGTGAGCGACCAAAGTTCTCTTAAGTTTACAAATTAAATGTACGTGAATGAACTCAGTTTTTTGGTCTTTTGATGAACGATATGAATCTTTTATGGATTAAAATAAAGTAATGATTTCTTAATTAAATAGTTAACTTAAGGTTAAAGTCTAAGAGATATTTATATTATCTATTACAATTTTTTTTTTAATATAAAGAAAGAAACTCTATTGAAATTCTAAATTCAAATTAGAAAATTATAAATTAAAAAATATTGTTGGAAGTTGAAATTTGAATTAGAGAATCACATTGGGATTGAAATTTGACTTTAAATTATATTCAAACAATCTTTCGTTATACAAGAATCATTCTTTGAAAATAAAGTTTCTTCTAAATTATCGATCAAGTGACACTCTAGGTCAAGTTCGAATATGGTATGATGTTTGTTTATATAGTTATTTTTACCCGATTGAAATAATATATATTTTTCGTATTATATTATATGTCAAAAAGTCATTCACGGAAGGTTTAATATTGTTTTCAATTGAAAATATGGCTATGAGAGTTTTAATAATGTTTTCATTCTTTGTTTTAAGACTATTTTAAAATTTGATCAACACCCGCTTGTGGCATTAAGTTAATATTTTCTTTTAAGTAACTTGTAAAATCGATCGTTAGACTAGTCGACATAAACTAGGTGAGGTATTTTGGCTTAATTTTCTTCGGGACGAGATGTGAGATCCCTCATCAGTTGAGGAGGAGAGCGAAACACCTTTTATAAATTTCGTAGATAAGTTCGAAAGGAAAAATCTAGAGAAGTGATAGGCTTGGGCCATGATCTTTTAGATCACATCATTTCTGAGAACAAATGGTGGAAGACTATCATGATATATTGTTGAAAGATGTTCCCTAAAGCCTAGGAGGCATGTGCTTTGTTAAGCTGGCACGTACCTTTGACTTAGTAATTGGGACAATT
This sequence comes from Cucurbita pepo subsp. pepo, assembly GCF_002806865.2. NCBI lineage: Eukaryota > Viridiplantae > Streptophyta > Magnoliopsida > Cucurbitales > Cucurbitaceae > Cucurbita > Cucurbita pepo. The sequence goes on from NC_036644.1 coordinate 5,706,763, forward strand.
AGTGAAGAAGACATGTTATTGTGTTATCCTCTTCTATGAGCATTGGCCTATAAATTAGGAACATAATTTCAAGATAATCATGAATCATGGCTTTCCAAGAATGTCTCTTTAGAGATAGTAGACGATAAATGATCGAAAATTGTTGTCTCTTAAAGATGATTTTTGTACTGACAATTAAAATTGAGAAATATTTATACAATTTTTATTCGAAGACAATTTCAAACTCTTGAAAAGATAATTATCGAAAGAGATCTTCTGTATAAATTTTTGAACCATTTAATATTTGCTTATTAAATATTTATGAGTTATTATTGATTATATATTAATTTATAAATAGATAAGCATAAGTTGATTACGCTAGTCTTGTGTATTAATGGGCAACAAGGAGCACTTATGAACTTGGATAGGAAGTTCCTATAAGATTTCATAGAGGATGCTTTGAGGATGAGCTCTAAGAGTTGAGTTCGAGTGTTGTTATGAATGATTGACGAGCATGTGGGGTTCCGTAATTAGCTCAGATACTACGTTTCTCTTAAATTATATTGATTGACACATGTATTGATGTGTGGGAACGAATAAAGGTTCTACCAACAAACCTTTACTCGTAAACCTGATTCATAGGGATCCACATAGTGATTTACTATATTGCATTGATCTAGAGGTTGCTTTACGATTGTTGTATAATTTGGTGACTACTAAAGGGTCATCAAGTATGCTCTATTTTGTTAACTTGGTATGCTTAGCTTTAGGCGATTGATTGTGTGTTCTCCCTAAAAAGCGAAGATAGTAAAAACTTTATTGAACTAGGGTGTGAACGTTTGTTTGGCTAGACTATGATCTGGACCAAATGTCTCCAATAGTCCGATCGCATTAGAAAATCGTGAGAGACAATCACAGAGTGCAACTTTAGTGCTCTTGACTGAACCAGACTCAAGAAGTCGAAACTGAGAAACATAGAGATGTGAATCCATGTCAAGGTCGTCAAACCACCCTAGGAACCTAGAAGACCACCACGAAAATCATGGTAGACAAAGGTAGTCGCCAAGGCCAATAGTAGTAGGTACAGTGTCTACAGAGCTTCCACTTTTCTTTCCACTTCGATATGGTACTGTTGAGCTAGGGATGAGGCTGGTTAGGGATGTGAGACTTAATAGTTCAGTTGGATTACCCTGCATACTGGATCTATCTTGTGAATGGGCATTGATTATATAGGTTGTCATTTCTTAAAATACTCAAGCCACGTGCTACCAATATTTCAGGTTAAGGCAAGCCATTCCTGTACGTCTGACGGCGGCATCGCAACTCGAGACCATGGCACATGCATAGGGTAGTCGTATTATTTTCTTCGGCTTAGGCTAGAATAAGATGTTTTTTATTTAAACTTTTATTTATTTTATTTAGTCTTTTATTGTGTCATTTTTAAAAGTGTTTTCAAACATGTAAGTCCATCGCTGTGTTTTAAGCGGAAGGTTATGTTTTATTAAAGTTTAAACGAAGTATTTCCGCATTCATGTTTATAACATGTATACAGTAGTGACCTTAAATTAAGTAGAAAATTTCGGGTCGTTACAGGTTCTATGTTATCAATGTTGTGGTTGTTGCTTATTTGTTTTTAGCCTAACATTGCTTTCCTATGAATTATTTTCAACACATTTCCTCGTTCATGTTTTCTTGCACATTTTCTCTCAAATGTGACCGAGGCTCATTCATACAATCGAATTGTTCGCGACTTACGATTTTCATTCGACTGATTTTTCGCTTGGTTAGAACAAGTTTCACAGCATCGTTGTTCCGCACAATGTGATCGAGGCATGTGAAGGTCCCTCTTTTGGCTCATTTGGACTCTTGTTTGTTAGTTTTTTGTCTCGATTTCGATTCTAACCCTAATTTTACTTGAATTAGGACCTACTACAGAAATTTAAAAAAAAATGAGCTCCTAACATGTGGAAAAGCTAGCTCGAAAATACACGTTTCATCCAAGTAATTAGTCACAAGAACTTTAGGCAAGTAATACTTTTAAGGATCGCTGGAATGTGCTAGCACACGAGCATTCCTTACCTTAGGTCATTAGAATATGCATGTTTAGCACTTCAAAAGGGAAATTTTGGATGCGAATGCATTATCGGTGTGTTATAGAAATTACTGTATGCCCATAGAATGAGATTACGAGATGAATGCTAATTTTATACTTTTTACAAAGAACTAGGATGAGAAAATGCATGACTAGTGAATAAATTGGGTGATATGGATGAGATTTATGATGAAATGTTGTTCGAATGTTTTTCACTGTATTAGAACAAGGATGGGATATTGTGATTTGTTCTCCGAGCAATTGATGGATATTATCTCCCTGTTAAGCTTATTTGCTTGCCTGAATATCTTAGCCTATGTTTTCAATAATTTAGCTAATCAATAATACGAAAACTTATCTAGACAAAAGTAAACTTATATCGACTTTTACATTAGTTGTCAGGACAAATTTTTTCTCGACGGAACACCATTTTCATTGGAAACTGACTTTCCTTAAGCACGTAAATATAATTTTATTATATACAATTTGTACATTTTGTAATGCTTTGTTGCATAAAAAGTGTAACGACCCTAAATTTCCACATATCTAGAGTCGCCACTAACGTCTCATGTTCATCTCTAATGCTGAATATAAATATAAGAATGCTCATCTTTATTAGCGAAAAAATTTAAAACTTCGGAATACGTTCAAANTAGCGACGTCCGGAGGTCAGCAGAACCCCATAGTGTCATGCGCCTCATGAACACCCTCATCTGTGTGCATTCGCACCTGTGCGCATTCGTGCTCATTATATGGTGCACGTCAGNTAACCAAGACTAGGAATTTTAGATATGCAACTATCCTATGCATGCGCCACAGTCTCTAATCACGATGCCACCGTCAACCGTACATGGGAGCCTTGCCTTTACCTGAAAAACAATATGGCACACGACCTGAGTATTTCGGACAAATACTCAATAAGTGACCCCACTATAGGGGCCATGCTAATGCAACCACATGCAATCATGAATTAGGGACCTATCTCTAATCATCTTAGGGGTGGCCTCCAGTCTCGGACAAATTGGATGTGTAGTACTTCCCTACACACTACTCACACGTGCGAGTGTGAATCCCCAGGGCGCTCGCACACCCCCTGGACCCTCTAGTCAAGCTAATCTATAGCGACGTCCGGAGGTCAGCAGAACCCCATAGTGTCATGCGCCTCATGAACACCCTCATCTGTGTGCATTCGCACCTGTGCGCATTCGTGCTCATTATATGGTGCACGTCAGCACTCATCATCTCTTGGGAAAGTAGCCCTATGCTTATGAACATACAATATGCATGAGGTCCCTCTAAATCCATCATAATGTCTCTTCTGACACAACCCTCTAGTCTCATCTCTTTGTTACTCTAGGTAACGCATACTCGTGGATATTTATATTAATATCATTTTCATGCTCTTAGGGTTGTGTCCTATGTCGATCTAACGACATGATGCAATATGGCACTCATCATCATATAGCATGCTCAATATGGAAAACATCATCATATTAAGGTAAACGTCATGCAATCATCATACTCATCATATTGCCACAAAGTGCATCAAACATATCAAGTACGTCATTCATCAAAATATATATATACTGCACACATCATCAAGTATCGTAACCCACACATCATCATAACTCATACAATTTTTAGCCTATCCTATAGTAAGGCCACTTACTTGGTTGGCCTTGGCCGAAGTACTCCCTAAATAGCTAAACGTAAGCTCCCGTTCCGTGAGAGCTGCTTTCTACATTGCCGGAGTTTGTTTCCTATCACACTGTTCACCACTTTCCGTTAGTATTTCACAATTAATTTACCTATAATTCAATAAATGTGAAATACGGCTGCAAAACGGCCTCGGATACCTTAATCGGGGACGAAAACAGATCCGAGAGGGTCGAAACAATGGAAATCAGGTTGAAAACAGGTGAGCCGAGCCGAACAGCCACTGGGAGCCGCCGGAGCTTCACTGGAGGGAGCCTGAGTCGTTTGCGCCGAGTCGAGCCGAGGGACCGCATGCGCCGCTAGGTGACACGTGGCAGCAGCAAAGCAAGCCACATCATGCGGTAGCGTCGGGTTGAAGCGCGGGTCGCAGTCCAGTTCGGGTCGTGGTCTGGGTCGCGGGCTGCAAAAGGCAATTGGGCCAAGACTAATCGTTGGACCTCGGCTTACTAGGCTGGGCCACAAGTGTTTGGGTTGCAGGCCGACTCGATTGGACCATGGGTCTGGTCTTAGGTTGGTTCAACTGAACCGTAGCTTCTAGGCTGGTTTGAGGTTTGGGCCGCTGTAGTTGAGCTGGGCCGAAGGCAGAGGCCGAGGGAAAGAATGGGCTGGCTCTCTCGGGTTTTGGGTTCGGGTTGACCCGGATCCGTGGATCTCGTCTTCCTTACCCGACTTCGGCCGATTTTCCGGCGAGTTTTCTCTCTCCTTCCCGCGGCATTTTCATTGCCGATTTCGGTCCTCTCTCTTCCTTTTCCTCTTTATTTGTTGTTCTTCTTTCTTTTTTGGGAGTTTTGCGGCCTAAAAGTTCCTAAAACCACAGATTTAAGAACGATTAGTAAAACTCAATTTTCCGACCTCGGTTACTGACGACGGCGCTTACGAAAAAAGCACAAAACGCACCTTGAGTTATTGTGCTTTTGTTAGGGATCCTTCTCGTGGTGGTAACTGATCGTTTGGTGTCGGTTTGAGGGTGGTTTGAGGGTTCGTCGGAGAAACTGGAAACTCGCCGACATTTATCCGAAATCTCTCTCTCGTATTTTCTTTCTTTTCTCCCTTTGCAGGTATTCTGATAGGTGCTGGGAGTCGTGGGCTGAAGGCTGGGTGTGGTGTGGCCGTCGTTTCGCTTAGGGTTCGTAAAACTCGCCAGTCACCAGAAAACTCGCGAGTTTTCCAACGACTGAGTTTCTTTTTTTTTTTTTTTTCCCTTTTTCTTTCCCGGGTCGTTACAAAAAGAAGTGATTATATTTGCATGTGGTTTAGATTAAGGGTAATCACTAGATCCACTTCCATGGTGGATGGCAAACAATTAGTTTGAGTGTCTAATGAGCGACCAAAGTTCCCTCAAGTCTAAAAATTAAGTGCACGTGAATGAACCCAATTTTTTTGGTCTTTTGATGAACCATATGAATGTTTTATGGATTCAAATAATGATTTCAAGATATTTATATTATCTATTACAATATTTTTTTAACATAAAGAAAGAAACTCTATTGAAATTCTAAATTCAAATTAGAAAATTCTAAACTAGAATATATTGTTGGAAGTTGAAATTTGATGAGAGAATTACGTTGGTATCGAAATTTGACTTTAAATTATATTCAAATTAAGCTTTCACAATCAATATAATTCAGTAATTATATTATTCCTTCTTCTAAATTGTCGATCAAAGTGGCATTTTTTATTCATCATTGTTGTTAATATTTACGCTCTAGGTCATGTTCGAGAGGTTCGAATTATGGTATAATGTTTGTTTATATGATTATTTTACATGATTGAAATAATATATATTTTCCTTATTATATTGTATGTCAAAAAGTCATGTACGGAAGGTTTTAAAATTGTTTTCAATTAACAATATGGTCATCTTGTTTTCGATCTTTAATTTAAGACTATTTTCAAATTTGGCGATTGAAACTCTCTCGTAATCAATAATGTCATTGGCCACAAGAATGACGCCCTTTGACAAAAGCGTAGCTTGAGGCATAAAGCTAATATTTTCTTCAAGTAACTTGTAAAATTGATCATTAGACTAGTCGACCTAAATTAGGTGATGTATTTCGGCTTAGTTTATGTAATAGCCCAAACCTAAATAAAGAAATAAAGAATAAAAATAATTATAAAAAATAGTTAAAATTATAATAATAAAAAAATAAAATTAATTAATTAATTAATTAATTAAAAAAATAAAAAATAAACCTTTCCCCATCTCTCTCCACTAACCTCTCATCCATTCCCACAATTATCTCTCCTCGGCCCATGTACGCTGCAAAAAAAGAAACAGAAAACCTGACAAAAAAAAAAGAGAAAGAAACAGAAAACAACCATCGTCAGATTTGAGAAGAAGTATTTGAACAGAGTGGAGATTTAGAGATTTTTGTCAGTTATTACGGTTGACTCGGATTTCAAAGGACGGAATCGAACTTTCATTAAAGATATATTTGTGACAACGACTTAAGCTAGCCAAGTAAGTGACCTTACTATCGGCGTGGTTATATTTGATGTTGACACGTGCCTTGTGGTTCTGCACGTGTCATATATATTGATATGTGTGAATTGTCTGTGGATTGATATGCTTCCTATATGTTATGTCATGTTATAATATGTGGTTTGTATGATAATAATTATGGTACGATGTGTTCAAGGATAGGTTTGAGATAGGGTACGAGAAGGATGCACAAAACGAAATGTAACGACAGGAGTGAGATACGTTCATGAAACGTTAGAGTTAGGTTACATACCGGAGTGCTATGGATAGGAGAGATTGATGAAGGAATACGGTTAGCTTATGGGTAGAAAGGGATAGGTTTGTGATAGATTGATAGAACGATAGCATTAGGGTACATTCTTGTGAC